>NC_085868.1:4675039-4677539 GCF_034702125.1 Engraulis encrasicolus
GAGCAGTGATGCTTGCATACACTACGCTCTAAAGGGTGATGCAATTATACATGTTCAGCATGCTATGTGCAAATCATGCAAACATACTTATAGACAACACATATAATACACATCTACTTAGGCTACATTCAAGGGATGAAATCAACAGCATCACGTGCACAATAATGTGTCTTATATTCTAGCCAATTGCCACTGAAGTAGGCCTATATCCCATTCTAGGAAACAGCTTCTATTATTGTCCATTCTCAACAATAGTCTAATCAGACTCAGTCATGCGCAATTCGGAAAACACATAAATCGCATGAAGCAACATACAGTATTCCCACCATGCCTCACCGCGTTAATATAGCACCAACGCGACATGGCATTGGACACTGCAGCGCACCGGTTGGATCTGTTAACTGAAATTGTTAACCCCCCTTTAATGTTTTCACAAGAATAAGTCACCCGTGCCGGTGCCCAGCACGCACAAAGGTCAGCGCTGACGTACGGGGCTGCGCGTGCCAACTTGGTAATGGCCAGTGCCAAGTAAAAAAGCGCGCGCGTGCCGTGCCTGCCCGCTGCCTGATGGCCTGAGAAAATCTAATTGTTTCGTTCTCCTTCCGGTCAAGGACGCTTTCGAGACCGCGGTGGTCCTCCCAGCAATGTCAAACACACAGAAGATGTAAGTTAATTCTTTGTTTTCTTTTTTACAGCAAGCTCTGCATAAAGTGACAGGCACCTTTATGGGGAATATCTAGATAAGGATGCCTATTATTGCATCAAAACTACCCAAGTATTTACATGCGAACAGTTCTAAATCGGGCAATTGCAAGGTGTTTTCTCTAGTTTGTTGAAATTAAACATACACTTCCGATTGCCTTCTTTCCATATTAGAATGATGTGATGATCATCTCCATGGAATAGTGCCTGCACGTGCAGCTATACCGCGCAATGTTTACACTTTCGCTATTGCATAGCACAAATCCATTGCAACATGGGCTGAAGGACTTCAATTAATCCAATTTCACCTTTAGCCCAATACAGTGATTAAACAAACACAATCGACTTCCAGTCTCTGCAATATCCGACGAAGCCTCCTTCTCACTCCAATAAATGATTCAAACAATTAAATCCCTATGCGAACAAACACTCCACACACTCGGGTCGCATTAGATTAGAGATTTTCTAATCAGATCCAACACGAAAAGTTTCAATGTTCAAAGCACAATGTTCAAGGCTAGACAAGTAGCCCACGCTTACTTTATTATGAATAGTCTCTATTCTTGTCGAAACCTCATGTCTGATAAACGGTGGGCACCCTACACACCATACTCCTCAATGAGCAATTATTGTCCAGCAGTTGAAGAAAAGGAACAAACGGAAGACAAAGAAAAACAGTCCGAAAAACATAGACAAAGGGGCGACAAAAGCAGCAGAACTCACAGAGAGTGGAGAGTTTCTGCACGGTCCGCGCCACGCCGCTCGCCTCCGACAGCATCGGGAGCCGCTGTAGAGTCTACTGCTCTCGAGGCGCTCTCTCAAGCTGCTTAAAAACTTTGGTGACGTCAAGGGAGGCATTTAAAACGCCGCTTTCTACTGGAATCCGGAGCCCGTGGTCGCTTTAAAGGCACAGGATGATGGTCATTGGTGTTGTCGGGAAATAAATAAAAACAGGGAGCAGGTGAAACAAAGATCAGTAATGGATTGTCCCCATAACCCGGTCAGTGGGCTATTTTGCCACCCAGTGGTAAATGCGTCTGTGCAACGTCTATGTCATACAGACAATATATTCAACCATTTTCTCGTCTTGTTTCAGAAGTAAATTAGTGACTGCATTGTAGACTATAAAACCTATAAATCCTTCTCTTGTGTTTTTAATCATGTGATGTGACATGCCAAGTTGGGTTGTGTGTAATGCAGATAATATCTCAACAATGCTGCGTTTTGTTTTGGAAAGTATTATTGAGCATTGTCTAAAAACTATATATCACTCTACTGTACTGTTTTCGTCATATTTGTCACTTTTGTCTTCCCTGTATTCTTCTGAATGCCCCTAGCTGGCTGTTTGGACAGTTTGCTGTCGCCGCTGGTTCCTCTGTCATTTTGTCACCCCCTCATCACAGGAGGAGCAGACGGCACACGCAGCGTCTCATCTGGCAAACTTTCAGAAGGGGGGACTTGGAGTGTCAGAGCTGTCACAGCGGAGAGGGGGACTAAGTGAAGCTGGGCAGAGAGAGAGAGAGAGAGAGAGAGAGAGAGAGAGAGAGAGAGAGAGAGAGAGAGAGAGAGAGAGAGAGAGAGAGAGAGAGAGAGAGAGAGAGAGAGAGATAGCGAGAATACAGTAAAGAGGAAGATAGAGCGATGGATAGAGAGCGAAAAAGAGATGATGAGGAGAGGAAGAGAGGGAGAGAGAGAGAGAATAAAGAGAGGCAGAGATATGATGAGAAAAGAGAAGGGGATGAAGAGAGAGAGGGAAAGGTTAGAGCCATGGATAGAGAGAGCGAAAACAAGATGATGA
>NC_085868.1:4685039-4695039 GCF_034702125.1 Engraulis encrasicolus
TAGACAGTAAGCTGTTAAAATGTAAAATAAAACGCAAATTAAATGTATACTTATACAGTGTCAAATAGGCTATATTCATAAGGCATCTATTACATGAGCATTAATTTGGAACTGAGTGATTACTGACTGATTACTTTACTATACAGTTACTGTTCATTATGCAGGCCGAACTCTACACTGTAATTATATGATAATCATATCTTGATTATGGGTACAGACTTGGCAAGGATATATTAATGATCTACTGAGAAATCTTAACAAATGTGAGGCCTTTTGAGAAACTAATTTTGTTTGTGTGTGTGTGCGTACACAGGGGGCAGGTGGTGTGTTCTCCAGGAAAGATGGCAAAAACAACCCTCATTAAACTGATACAGTAGGCCTACATTTCTCTTTTAATGATGAAATGATCTGCTCTTAATGATGAAATTCTCTGTTTTAAATTTGCACACTGTGATCCCAGTGCTGCACTTGAATTAGGGGAGATGGGCAGTTATTTAGTTCCTCTGTCTAAGGCGGTTACATGACGCTATTCCGATATGCCGCTATTCCTACATTGATGTCTATTGTCGGAATACCGTTGCGAGATATGCCATTTTTGTGGTTTGTGCTACGTTGCTCAGCTTTTATCAGTTTAGGGAGAGTGTATCCAGTTACCCTAATCCTAAACCTAACCCTAACCCTGACCCTAACCCGAACCCTAACCCTACGGTATGTTCGATGTTGGAAAAGTGTTATGTCGGAATAGCGGTTGCCCCCGTCTAATGCTACATCTAAACCTATTGATTCATAATTGATTTGCTTCTTTAGGTAACACTTTACTTGACACTGGCATAATGCATATGACATAACAGTGTCATAATCATAACAGTGCCAAAACAGTGCAGAGGTGGAACGTAACTAAGTTTTACTTTGCTACTATACTTAAGTAGTTTTTTTCTGGAATTTGTACTTACTTGGTGTACAACTTTTACTTTCACTTGAGTAATTTTTTCGCTGGGTACTTCTACTTTTACTTAATTACACAACCTCAGTACTTCTTCCAGCTTTGAAACAGTGTCATGACAGTCATGAACATGTCATAAACATTTGCCATGAAAAGTTGACATTGTTTGGGCTGTCTTTACCATATCCCGAATGTCACTCAATTGACAACGGTCATAAAATGTTTATGACATGGACATAATGTTTATGACACGTCCATGACTGTGTTACAACACTCTTACGATGCTGTCCTGTCATACAGTACATATGACGATGGTGTCAAGTAAAATGTTACGTTTTCCCCTCCCCTTCATGGACTATGTCGCATCTCTGAAAGGACTAGAATTGTGATTGTTTCTTCAATGTCAAGTTCTGTGCAATCTTAGCGAATAGCGAAGTCCCACCAGGTTTGTGAGTGAAGATTGCACAGCAGTGAGTCAGCACACAGATTTGGTGATAACCGTAGTTGATTAATGAGAATGCCAGTAAGGAGATATACTGTATTACTGTGACAGCCCACCTGGGAAACTCCAACTCCCATTGTCATTGTGACACAGCACCCCACAGCATACAAGTGTTCACTGCACATGGCACACAACGAAACTGCATTTTTTATGCCTCATCCGTGCAAGGGGGTAGCCCCCAATGGCGCTCCAGGGGAACAGTGCGGCGGGACGGTACCATGCTCAGAGTACCTCAGTCATGGAGGAGGATAGGGGAGAGCACTGGTTAATTACTCCCCCCACCAACCTGGCGGGTCGGAAGTCGCACCGACAACCTTTGGGCTACAAGTCTGAGGCCCTAACCGCTTGCCCATGCTGTGCTACCTCTGAAGTGAAAATTAAGCAATATATATTGCTTTATTAGATACTGCTTTTTTAATTCTCTGGATAGGAGACGTAGACTTGCAGCCGAAAAGTCATACAGCCTGTTCTCCAATCTAACTTGGGTAAGGGGGAGCGAAGTACAAGTACTGTGCACACACTTCTCCCTTGTGCATCACATACTGGCATCATGAAAAGTTGTGTTATTTTCACGCTTGTGCATTCCACATGTTTGTGCTATGCATTTTCTTATTAAATCGTGGATGGAAACAATGCAGAAAAGCAGTTTTGTCACGTGACCAGGCTGATGGGAGGCAAGTGGCTTTCGCGCGCAATTTCAAAATGTGAAAATGCTAAGGCGTGCCCTGACCAAAAGCATCCCTAGCCCTAACCAGTCAGTAAGGCAACCTTTCTACAGCTTTACTTTGGGCAACAACAGCAAAACTAGCAAGGAAAACGGCAAAATTGTGCCCAGACCATAACCACTCCTCCCCCCTAACCTGTCACATGGCGCTATAGAGCACGAGGAAACAAGCAAAAGTGTGGTGCACACACGCGATAGACGGTTCAAATCAGCATTCAGTCACACGCATTGCCATGATGCCATGTTGTGCATTCTTACATGAGTTACTGTCCATTCCAGCATTGCCTCACGTTTTCATTTTGCGTGGCTGACTTCCCAGAGGATCAACAATGGATGTCTCTGGCACCGTGTCCTTTGAACTAGAAAATTAATCCACTTGTAATATACTGTGTTGGGGTACCGTATAAGATTGTCTGTGTAATGTTTTCTGAATTATTGTCCTTAGTATGCCTCAGCAAAGACATGGTTATTTCTGTGAAAGGCTCAGCTACTCATTCTTCCGAGCACTGCTTACATAGGTAGGTGCACATACTCAGTAGGTCAGTCATAATTTCATTGTGTGTGGATTATAATTGACCCTTTTCCACTCCCCTTTTCTACCCTGTTCAACCCTCATTTGTTCAGCTGGCTGAACCGAGCTGAATGGGTACTGTACCTGCCTTCTATCCAGAATGCTGTGCGTTCCCACAATTTAAAAAAGTCATGGCGGCCACCCGATCAGTTACCTTAGAATTCTCTTTAGTTTGATACTCAATTGAGTTGATACTAAAATCAAAGCAAAAAAAAAACATTGTAGTAGCCACATATGATGCTGCTCAAACTATTTATAGCACATTTCTATAGATTAGATATTCGCTGGCCTAGCGTTAGTCAACTAGCCTATGTAAAGTAATGCTTCGTGACAACCTCAAACAACGTAACTCGAACCTTACCCCCAATAACACCTTTGGTAATGGAAATACAAAGCAGGCTGACTGAACACCACCACTCAGCTCAACACGACACAGCCAGGTTGTATGTGGAAAAGGGCCTTATGTGTGTGGGATATGACCAAGGGGGGATTTGTGGAAGGGTAGCAAGTTGTTAGATGCATTTACCACCTGAATATAATGTACTACGCAGTGTGCATCATGTCAGATAACTGTTGTGCATGTCCTCATTTGAAGTAACTAACACAATTTGATAATCCGTTGGTTTGAGTGCTGTCTATTCAGTCTGTATTTTGAATGTCTTTTTAAATGACTTTCCTTGGTTTGTGGCAACACTTAAGCAGTGTGGTACATTGCATACATAGTACAGTACTTTGCTGATGTAGTGCATCTGAGTATTTAGTACAGTAGTTGGTGAATTGGCAGTGCCTAGGCAACCATTGAGCAATTAGGTAGGCCTACATTTTGCAAAAATACAGTATATCTTAGATATCTGACTCTGAGAAAGAGCATGGTGCTACACATTCCAATGTGATCGTCCCTTGTCATGCACAGGGTATGGGTGCATTGCTAGGGTACTGAAATTGAGCTGGGCTGATTAGGAGAAAATGGCATGAAGAGACGGCAAGCATGAGCCTTATTGTCTCCATTACTGCTGAGACAGTGAGATTGCCACCTCCCTGCTTGCCTTTGGGTTTTATGATGATAACTACTATCCCCCCAAGAAAATATACACATGCACGCACGTGAGCGCTCACACACACACACACACACACACACACACACACACACACACACACACACACACACACACACACACACACACACACACACACACACACACACACACACACTGGACTGCCCCCTTTTAGGTCCTCTTTAGGTCCTGTGTGACATCATCACCTGATTAATAAACCACCAGTCATGATTGGTTGACTGAATCTGCCAATGCTGCTGCTTCTCATTCCCACATAACTGTATGTAATTTATATTTTTATCGATTGCAATTCCACCCCAGCATCATGGCTGGAGCTGGAAAAATGAAATCTCAGGCTAATTAGATTTTCACTCACACAGTTCCATCTTGTGTAGGCTTCCCTCATTTACTGTGACGATACCACACTGGGTATAAACTCTCTCTCTGTATGTGTGTGTGTGTGTGTGTGTGTGTGTGTGTGTGTGTGTGTGTGTGTGTGTGTGTGTGTGTGTGTGTGTGTGTGTGTGTGTGTGTGTGTGTGTGTGTGTGTGTGTGTATCTTGCGTGGTACCAGACCTTAGCCATTTCTATTTCTACAGTAGATATCATGATAGCAATATCATGATTTCTACAGCCAATATCACCATGTAAGTAATGTAAAAGCTTGAGGGGAAAAATACGGGGAATTTAAAAAAAAAGAGTTCTCTTGTACTTCACCATGGAGAGACCATGAATATCAGGGACGTGTGGTCACCCCAAATTTACAATTATGTGTATTGATATTGGCTCTATGCTATTTGTACTCCTTCATGCACTGTGTCATGCACATTCCTATAGGTAATATCATAAGACATTCCTTTTCCTGCTGTCAGCCTCACGAGACATTTATTCATGTTGTGAAAGCTCACTTCGGAAACTTGCATTGTCTTTGTGACACAGCACCCCACCGCACACAGTGCTCTCTGCACAATTGCATTTATGCCTCACTCTTGCAAGGGAGCAGTGCTGCGGGACAGTATGCTCAGGGTAGCTCAGTCATGGAGGAGGATGGGAGAGAGCACTGGTTTATTACCCCCCCCCATCAACCTGGTGGGTAAATAAAAGATAAATTATCGATGCGACAGGACGCTGACCTCACAGACAGCGGCGATAAAATAAATAAAATATAATGTAATGTTATGTAAATATAATATAAAAACACAATGTGACTGATGGCAGGCCAGTTTTGTCCCACAGGCCGCTAATTTCCTACTCATAGTCTGCTTTTATCTTGATGGAAATACAGCATGTGGAAGCTGGAGAGATGTAGAGGAAAAGGGTGTGTTTCCTTGAATTTTACCATGGACACACACACCATGAACGTCAGGAATGCCCAGCCATTCTAATTTACATGTTAATGAGGATTCATGTGTGCTCCATGTTCTCCCCTTCCTCATTCTCTTGTTGCTGCCGCTTGCCAAGGTGGTCGTCATGGAGAGATTAATGAACAATGTGCCAGAATGATCTCACGAGATCGCCATGACTGCAGAGCATGTTCAATGGGCCAAAACTGAGAGATGTGTCATATTGGCTCTATGCTCGGCATTATATTTCAAGCCTAGATCTTTCTGGAAATGAATAAACGATATGCCAGAATGATCTCACGAGACCCTCAGGACTGCTGGAACATGTTCAATGTACTGAAACTGAGATGTGTCTGAGATGTTGATCTCACAACTGCTGAAGCATATAACTAGCATGCTTTGGGGATTGGTCAAGATAAAATGCTTACATAAATGACTCTGTTGACCAGATCTGTATGGAGCTCGGAGGGCTGCCCCTGGTGGAGCTGTGCGGAATTACACAGGTCTGGAGCCAGGAGAGCCAGGGTAGCTGGGGTGTCATTTAGAGATAAATTTGTGAGACTATAATCTCAACACCATTGAAGCAGGTACGTTGTAGTGATTCAGTTGGAACCTGGCGGAATGTGAACAATGTGAAAATTCATCTGGAACTATGGCCATACGCGTAGCTGTCTGATGGCATGGTTTTATAACTACATACATGTATGTGATTGGAGAAGTCACTTAACATTTTAATGAGGTGCTACTTTAACTACTCACAGATTCGAAAATACAGTTGAAATTACAGAATCATTTTTGCGTAGTGAATCCATGCGAACTGCCACTGTTGTCTGAAACAGCTATTGCGTTTCACATTCTTTTGCCTTTCTCTACTACGTTTAAACTTTGACTATGTCTGATTGACCCAGCTGTCTGACTCTTATAATCCACCCAGATCCTCAAGTTGCTCATTGAGCTGAGCAAAAACACGTAGATCTGGTGAGAGTCAGGTTAGTTAAGCAGAGGGTGTCGCTGATGAGATGTGTGAGGCTAATGTGACGACTCCTGAAGCATGTTAGAGCTACCGATCAGAGCTCTATAATATCGTCCTCTACAGCCAGACTACATGCATGTAATAACATGATGGCTCCTTCATTTCCTCCGCCACTCATAGTCATTCACTCTTTTTTCCCTCTGGAGCTATATTACCCTGCAAAGGCATATTGCCGTAACTACGCCACCATTGATACTGAGAAAAATGCCTTCAAAGCCTTAGTATTTGTTTGGATATTTTAGTAACCACAAATTTGACATAGCAATATCTGTACGCCACACATCATTTTGGACCACAAGGCTTTCTCACAAGATAAAGGAGGTGTAATGAAGACCATGTTCAGTCAAAAATCAATTTTGACAAAATGTATAGTTACTGCACTTTGCCTTTGTAGGGTAGCATACTGTACAGTATATACCTTTGCATGTTTGACCGTTACAATTTATGACGTTTTTATCCATATCAACTTACAACTATTACACTGTATGGGTAACTACGGGTTAGGTAAGGGCAGGACTCAAATCTGCAACTGTCCGGTCTAAGGACCAAGTCCCTAGGCTATGGCTATGCCTGCTATGATCATGATTGATGACTGATTTACTTTTCAGTTTCTTCGCCACCAGTCTTATCAAGCAGACATACATATATGAGCAGGGGGGAAAGGGGTCAGCTGTCCCAGGCCCAGGTAAAGAGGGGATCCAGAATTGGGTCCTTATTACATTGCATGTACTGAGTTTGGGGCCCTTTCAGATGACAAAAGCTGTCTACAGCCCTGTTGATCATTAATTTCTTTTCTGTTTCTCTTCCATCAGTCCCATATACTGCAGCCATATTACAGCACATATGAGAGATGTGTGAGAATAATCTCACAAGCCCATCAAGACCGATGAAGCATGTAGAGGTCAATGATGAGATATGTGAGGCCAGTGGTTCCCAAACTGGGGGTCAGGACCCCTATGGTGGTCACCGCGACACTGCCAAAGAAAGAAGAGCTTGTAAAAATGAAAGAAGTGTAAAAATGGGAAAATCACAGTTATTATGCATTTCATAAATTAATAATTATCATCACCGTAATAATTAAACATGATTGCCATATATGGTTAATAAATAAATACATGTTATTTTCAAATGAACATTTAGAAAATATGAATGGACTTTTTTTTGCCATTTGGAATATGGGGTGGCCTATTTTTAGGGGGTCCCAGCTGCAAAGGTTTGGGAACTACCGTGTGAGGCTAATGTCATGACCACTGAAGCATGTAGAGCCACTGATGAGAGTCTGGCCTATAATATGGACCTCTACACCCACATAACATGATGAAGCCTTCATGTCCTCAGCAACGGGTCTTCTATACTGTATGTAGTCTATGGGCTGAACAGACGCATATTATGCATACATGCAGTATATCATGTAATGTAATGAACATGCATGTGCTTAGTATGACTGATCATGCTCTTCCCCAATACTGCCGTACAAAGGCAAAGTGCAGTAACTATGCCAACAATGACACAGAGAAAAATGCCTTCAAAGCATTGGATGTTGAAATTACTTCAAATTTGATATGACAATAGCTCCAAAACGGGACGGACCATAAGGCTTTGCGCAAGATAAAGGAGGCGAAAAAATTTGGACAAAACATGACGTTACTGCACTATGGCTTTGTGTTGCAGAATAGCCAACCTCAATCTGATCAAGGAGCCATGAATACAAAGTCATTTTAGTAGTGGCAATTCAACACTTGAGGAGGAGGACAAATGTTAAAATCCAAATATTTAAGTGTTACATCAGAATGCACGACTTACTCTGTATGATGTAAATTAATGTAATGCAAATATTCTGTCAGTTTCCCCAGCACCGAAATTATCATGCAGCAGCTTACTGTATGCTTACTGTGTCTTTAAATGTGTTTTCCTCCCTTGCAGCCGGTCCTGCTACTGTGGTAGATGCTTTCATTCCCCTGCAGCAAGTCTTGCCACAGCACGTAAACCATGATGAATCCATAAGGTGCATGGGAGCTACAGAGTACCATTCTATGTAATGTTTAATATACATACTGTACATGTAATGTGATGGAGCCCTCATTTCCTCTGCCTTATCATGACGTCATACAGCACACTGTGAATGTGAAGCATCTTTTGCAATCATACAACACATATGAACAATCTCTGGTTAAGATATACCATGATTAATCTTTGGGTTGCATAGAATAATATACTGTTTGATGTTTAATATTCATTCATGTGTTGAAGCCTTTGTTTCCTCTGCCTCATTATATGTTATGAAGCCATACAGAACGTGCATCCTGTGAAGGATCATTTGCAGCCATACAGCAACATAGCAACAAACATTGTTGCCACACAGCAAAGTGGTGATAATTGTGCATTAGATCCATTCAAGGAGAAATATGCTAGATGTAAATAAGGACTACAGGGAAAATCATGCACTGTTATTATTATCCTTCCCTAGTCAAGGGACTCTATTTAATGGAACACTGGTGCAGTCCTTAGAAAGCTGTACAGTTAATGTTATGGACCTTTAATTCCACTGCAGCCAGTCTGCAGCAACCATTCATCTCAACAGTCTATATATTTAATATACACACACATGCTTAAGTGATTGGTCATGAATTTCCTCTACCGCCAACCCCATCATGGAGTTATCAATCTGCTTAACCTCATCATACAGTGGACATGCATTCAGTACTCTTAGTGAGATGGATTATTTAGCAACGAGATCGAAATCCTTAATTGGACAGTGTGGCCCTGCTGACATGGCATGAATGTTTCTCACATGTGTGCGTGTGTCAGCAGAAAGATCCCATCTCGCATCTCAAGATGAAAGGTTTAAGGCAAGAGGACACTAGTTTAAGTGGTTCTAGTTTCTGAGCCTATTTTTTATTTCAGGCTGGAAGACTAGGGGAAAATTGTATGATCTGAACTATTTAATACAACCATAATACAGCACATAGTTCAGCAGGAATTAGAGATTATTTGGCGTAGGTCCAGTCATCACCCCAAGTTTTGGATTAAGGCCAGGGACATGCTTATTCTCTGACCTAAATTACGCATGCCACCGCATGTGAGTGCACCCGCTTGTAAAGGAGCTATCAGAGTGCTATGTACGATATTGGGGACATCATGTAGGTCAGATAGACAATGGAGCTTTCTTTAATATGTTCCGTTATTGATTGACTTTAGCGTGTTCTCAACATGGAAGTTTGGAAAATCACCTCATGGTTCTGTCAATATTGCACCATGTGAATACAGTACCTTGTTTCTGATGCTTGGCAGCGCTCAAAATCGATAAAATACACATGCCAACGTTTTCCTGCATGGAAAGTGCATGCGTATCCTGCAGCAAGCATGTCCCGGCTTAATGAGTCGGGCAGATCCTGCCATCCTGCCATCGTTGTACAGGAGGCACCGGAGAGGACCTGAACCTGAATCCATGGGCAATGTCACCCTTTAATGGTCAGGAGGATCAGCAACACAGCACCCCATCACAAATGAAGAAGTGTTTTGATCTTTGAAGTGTGACGGTCGATGGCCAACTTTGAAGAATTCATCAAACGCGTGCACGCATGCACGCGCGCACGCACACACATACATACACTGTGCATGTAGAGAATCATCCCTCTCAGCAGCAGGAACAGGGACAGCTGATATGTTTGACACAAACCCATGTCAGGCCTCCTTTGAAGCCCTTTGAAGTGACAAAGGACCCTACCAGCTCTTATCAAGCCAAGCCAAGCCAACCTAGTGTAACATAGAGTCACACTGTGTGTGTGTCTGTGTGTGTATACAGCATGTTTGTGTATGTGTGTGGATGA
>NC_085868.1:4702539-4717539 GCF_034702125.1 Engraulis encrasicolus
GAGAGAGAGAGAGAGAGAGAGAGAGAGAGAGAGACTAGAAGCAAAGCATGCTTTCTTTCTTCCCATTTTCCTGTGTGTGCGCGTGCATGCGTGTGTGTGTGTATGTGTGTGGGTGTGTGAGGGTGTGCAATTTAGTATTAATCCTGTAACCATCTATCACAAGCCTCAAAGAGCATCTTGCACCCTCACACACACACATTGCCAGTATGCCCCCATTAAAGTACAATCACAAGACTGTCTTTGTACTCTTATTCCATGCTAATGACATGATCCATGCACACAATTGTCTGCACTGCTCTGCCAAAGACAGAGACAGTGACAAGACAAAGACTTCTAGGGTCTTCAAGCTCCAACAAATGATCCAGTAGAGCTTTGGTCATAACCTTATTGTCACCAAACTTTGGAATGACCGAGGCCTACTTCAGACTCTCTGTAATGTCATAGCAATGTTGTTGAGTCTTTTCAGCAAACGGTGAACGGCCCCACTGGCGCATCTGCACAAAGATGCTACTAAGCCAAGAGGGGTGCTGTGGCTCAGTTGATTAAGGTACCATATACCCAGGGAAAAGAAGTGGAATCCAGCTCAAACTGGTGCATTCCCAGATACCCTCCCCGGTCTCTTTATCCCGCTACTTTCCTGTTTCAAACAAAGGCATAAACAATCTAAATTAATAAATAAAAATATCCAAAAGTCTATCTAACTTTAACTTCATTCTCTGAAAGCAGGCCATGTGCACACATTTGCAGTAATGCTCATGTTCAGTTTGGGTTGCATACAAATCATACACATACTCATACATACATAATAGTATTATAGCTTCTGTCTGAAGGGAACTACATAATTCAATGGTGATAGACGTGCGCTCCATTCATTTAACAACACTAGGCCTAACTAACAGACTAACTTGTTCGTCATTGTTTACTATAGGGCTAATATTTGCATAAACAAAGCAGTTGCAGTAATACTCATGTAGTGTTTGGGTTGCATACAGCTAACATAGCCTGAAAAGGGATTACATACAATTTGCACCTCTAGTCTACTATACGTCTTTTGAGAGTAACAAGCATGCTGCCAAATGGTAAAATGGAAAATAACAACAAAAAATATTCTCTAACTCATGCGCAGGGACATAAACACAGACTACTGCTTGTGTGAAAGGATGAAAATAAGTGACATTTTCAAAACTACACATAACTAGATGAAAGAAAGCTCTTAGCCACATGTCTAAGACGTACCTATTGTGGCTGTGGCACTGTGAAAGGGCTTTTATTCCATCCCTCTCCTCTGTTTTTCCAGGAAGAAAAGGGAATAGAAATAATGGCATATAATAATGTCATCTTTAATCTACGAGCTTTTACTTTGTACCAGCCATCAAGGCATGAAAGCTACAGTGATGGCCTCTTTTGTCTCCTGGCTCCTCTCCTTCTTTCCTCTCCTCTTCATCCTTTTCTCTCTTCTCATTTTGTCATTTACTCTCCTTTCTCTTTTTTCCCCCCGCCACCCTGTCTGTCAAAACCAGTGTTTCTTAAAGCAATACTCCACCATCTCTGAATTTTACACCTTCCCTTGGAGTTACATGATTGAGCTTTATGTTTCTCCTGCACTTCCAGCCATTCTCTGACTCTGGTAACACAAAGGCTATCCAAGTTAGCTGTATGCACTGAGAGTGGGGATCCTCTCAGATGACTTTGTCCTGGGCCCGACCAAAGCCGTCAGCAGAGTAAATGGTTAAAGGGTAATCCCAGTTGGTCCGACATCTGATTATTCTGACACCTACAGCACAATGTGCACATTGCCTGGTCACCAAGTGGTGGCAGCGTTGTGCAGGATGAACATGGTGGTGACCTGACTCAAGCCATTCTTTCCAGTGCAAAGTGCCGTCCAGTGTTCATATAGTATTGTACTACCACACTGCTCCCTTCAGGCTGCCTGTCAGGCTGCACACGAGTAGAAGTGAGGCAGCATTGAATGCATTTCAATTGTGTGAACATTTCAATTTTAGTTTTGTGTGATGCTTGCATATGCACTGGAAATTTCTGGTAGGCTATAAGATTTCTTCAGCAGTACTGATTCTGACCTCTCTGTTAGGTGAAAGGAGTGGCAACGAAGGGGCACTGAGTTTGTTTGTGTGAATGTCTTTGGATAAGTAAGTGTGTCCAAGTGAGAGAGAGAGAGAGAGAGAGAAAGAGAGAGAGAGAGAGAGAGAGAGAGAGAGAGAGAGAGAGAGAGAGAGAGAGAGAGAGAGAGAGAGAGAGAGAGAGAGAGAGAGACGCAGGCAGGGTTAGGGAGAGTGAGAAAGGACCGAAAAAGAGGTAAGGGGATAGAAGATCCTTTTCTGCAGTGTGTGTGTGTGTGTGTGTGTGTGTGTGTGTGTGTGTGTGTGTGTGTGTGTGTGTGTGTGTGTGTGTGTGTGTGTGTGTGTGTGTGTGTGTGTGAGAGAGAGAGTGTGTACATGTGTGTGAAAAAGAGATGGGTAGAAAAGCCCTGCCTGCAGCATTGGACATCTATGATTTCCTGTCCTCTTCTGCAATGGAGGAATCCTCAGCTCACTGCCGACCTGAGGCAGGATATTTATGTAATTCGCTATGGTTGTGAACTACTGTCCCGTTACATTTTTCAAGGCAAATACAACAAAGTAGCATTCTTTTTTTACTTATTTTATTGTCCTTAACAAATTGTGCAGGCAATGCAAACACAGGCATATATCCGATACAAATTGACACTCTAACCCTCTCATAAGAAGGGACAAACAAAACCAACAGAAATGAAACCAACTACAACAACAACATAACAATTAAAAAGTCACCTTGGTGTAAGGTACGAGTGACAGTAACAGTTATCAGCACAGGGAGCTCTTGATCTAAGGTTCTTCTTAATCACTCTCATCAGATCCTAAACATATTCATCAATATTGTAACTTAAAGTGCAGTTTTTCAAACGTCTATTCAGTCCATAAACTATGCAATATTAAATTCGGCAAAGAGAGACTTGGGACCCTTCAAAACCATTGGGGAGGGCCCCCCTCAAGAGAGATTTCAATAGCAGTGTCATTGCACATTTCAGTCACTGAATTTAGAGAGGTGTCACTACGTACAAAGTTACCATTAAGGTAATTTGAATACAAGTAGGCCTACACAACCAGCCATTGCCAGTGCCCCCCCCCCCTTCAGCTGGGAACCCTAGGTCTGGTTGTGAAAGGCCTGTTTACAGACATGTAAAGAGCTGTTTTACTTTTTTTTCTTGTTGAACAATCACAACAAGATAAAAAAAAGACCTAAAGAACAGACCTTGAACCAGGCCCTGTTACAGTTTTTCTCGATTGCCTCCACACAAGTTCTGGTACTTCACACACAATTCTCGGAACATCTCACCCATTTCCCAACTCCCCTAACCAATGTCACTGAACACTAAACACAATTCCTACTTAACACTTAACTTCCAGATTTAAAACACACTCTTTTCATACCATTACACAAAATTCTCTGGATTACACTCAATTTTCATAAAGAAAAACACTGGGTTTCTCATGGAACACACTGTCATTCACAACACTACAATCAACTGCCATACTATGTTCACTTCCTCATCACATGGGCAAACTGTCTTCCGGTTTACAATCTGAAATCATCACCCCATAAGGACACACATTGCATGTCATATTGATGAAAAATGAGTGGATGCAAGGAGAAAACCCATTTGTTTAGTTTTTGAACTCAAAACTATGTTATACAAGACATAACTTTCATGTGGTTATCCAATATTTTACAATACATTAGTGCAATTTTTAAATATTTTTACACGTAAAAATATGTAAAATATATACACGTCTGTGTACTCCGAGTCTAAAAATAATATTTCAAGATTTTACTACAGAAAAATACCCTCTTTAGTAAGTAGAACACTGAAGAAAATAAGTTTCTGCTGTGTTTCAAGTTGAGTATAGAGGTTTTTTTTCATAGCAATAGGCTATACAGTAATGTAATGGGTTTTTTGTACTGCCAAATAGGCAGTATTGTGTTATTTTTGTGAAAAAGCCATAAAAATCTTTCTGTTTCTGTTTGTGTGTTGTGGGAATGAAGTTTTTCCAACTTATGTCACAGTATCCATGCAATCCAGAACAAAAAAAGCCCAAGCTACTGGGAGAAATTAGTTTTACCCTGTGCCCAACAGTGTTTTAATGGGTCTGCAAATGTGTATTGTAGTGACTGTCTGTGTGTGTCATTTGACGACAAAATGAGGTTTTTAGAAGAGAGTACATTGTTTTGAGACAAGACGTGCATTTTTCAGAGGTAGTGAAGAGTTTGGCCCGTTGTGTGTGAGGTTTGGAGATTTGTGTGTAGAGTTTTGAGAATTCGAAGACCGATTCCGAAAATTGTGTGTAGGCAATCGAGAAAAACTGTAAACAGAGGCTGTTTGGTGACATGGAGGAAATGGGAGAGATGTGAAGATGCTGAGATTTGCTGGCACTTGGTGGAGAGGGAGGTGGAGATGAGGCTGCATTTACAAGCTTAGATTTAATTATGGGACATGTTTATTGCTCTGTGTGCAGACTGCAAGATAGAGACAGACATAGGGTGTGAGAGAGAGAAATATGGAGGGAGAGAGAGAGAGAGAAAGAGAGAGAGAGAGAGAGAGAGAGAGAGAGAGAGAGAAAGAGAGAACTGTGGAGCGATAGAGAGAGAGAGAGAGAGAGAGAAAGAGAGAACTGTGGAGCGATAGAGACAGAGAGAGAGAGAGAGAGAGAGAGAGAGAGAGAGAGAGAGAGAGAGAGAGAGAGAGAGAGAGAAAGATGGAGAGAGAGCTAGTCGGAGAATGCGATACAGGAACTGCGCCAGGCATTTGTTCACCTACAAAAGTTGTCCTTTCTCGTAAATATGGCCGTCGATTACAGACACTGCTTCACCCCACTGCACAGGAGTTCTGGATAATAAAACAGAGAGAGGGGCGCAATGGAAGGTGTGTGTGTGTGTGTGTGTGTGTGTGTGTGTGTGTGTGTGTGTGTGTGTGTGTGTGTGTGTGTCACACAAGAACTTACTGTACATTCACTCTCTGAGACATTCACTCACAACACACACTTACACATGTGAAGAAATGTTCATGGAATATCCTCCAGTGACCTTGGAATGTTCATGTGGTTTTCTTCAGTGTGTTGGTGAGTCTGATGGCTTGTGTAAAAACACTGTTACTCAGTCTGCTTGTTCGGCAGTGCCTTCTTGTCTGCAGCTAGACAGCTGCCATGCCAGAGGCTCCTGGTCAGGATCAGTGTTGCCAAAAGAAAATCAGCCAAAGTCGCTATTGGCTTGCTGAAAAGTCGCTAGATGACATCATGACGTTACGTATGACGTCACAGCGTCACGCACGGCGTGCTGATCTACAGAAAACGTGCGGTGCTAGCCATTTTTTGGAGATCAGAGCTTATCTGCAGCCCTGCTTAACCGTGGGAAATGCTTCTGACGGCGGCGCAGAGTCACAAGTATGTTGAAAAACAATGATTTTGTCACTGAAAATGTGCGTTTTAAAAAGTCGCCAGATGCACCAAAAAGTCGCTAAAGGCACTAGGCGAGGTTTTCAGTCGCCACAGATGTCAAAAAGTCGCTAAATCTAGCAACAAAGCTGCTAATTTGGCAACACTGGTCAGGATGCTCTCAATGGCACCCCTGTAGGTGGTGAGTGCAAATGTGGGTTCAATTGTTCCTTCCTGTGTCCACAAGGCGGAGGCAGAGAGGTATTTTGGCCTGGAGCGAATGCGTGGCAAAACATATATCAAATGTAACCAAACCGGCAAGGCTAAGCTGATTGCATTGCAGACAGCTGAGGAGGGGGAGGCAACTGTGTTCCTTCTCCACAGCACACCAACACCACTGTGAGTGTCACTTAATGTTCGCGGTCTTGTGATAGGCCTACACTTCGGCTCATGAGGATGTCAGGCGTGAAGGGGACTTTATCATGTTGTGTATGATGGTGCCGCGTTGTGCTCAGCTATTTTGGTTCATCAGAAACTCGTGGAAATGAACGATTTAGAAGTCGGCAGGCAGTAGCCAATTTGACACAGATGTTTGTGCTCGGATAGAGGGGCGTTTGCATTGCATAACGCTAGGGTGACCAAACGTCCGTATTTCCCAGGACATGTCCTGATTTTACAACCTGTCCTGGGCGACCCGGGATATTTTACGAAATGATGGAAATGTTCTGGTTTTCATGTCAATGAAATATTAAAACTCATTTAGGTAACATTTATAACACGCAGCTTTACTGGAGCCTGCATTTCAAATAAATTCGGATGTCATCAACATTGCTTTAAAGGCCAGCACAATTCCAACCCTTTAATTTTCCGTAGCCTGTTGTGCTTCTCACTTGTAGCATGTGCCACATTACGCACCTGACGTAGCAACACTACGCAAGAATATTGGCACGCCGCGGTGGTACCTACAATATTGTAAACTCGAACCCATAGAGGTAGGAACGCTCGAACTGCACTGCATGGGCTCACTAGGTGTAAGAGCGTCTGTCTTGTGTCTCTCCTTTTCCAAATGAAGGAGCTATTAGACAGAAAACCACTCGAGCACACAAACGTTCATCATCGGCGAGTTGTGGGGAAACTACAGGGACAAAGTGAGGCATCGCGCGGCCGTGTGCATTGTGCGCGAATCAGATAGCCTATTTACCAGATAACCTTAATGAAATAGCAGATACAGTATAAAAATAAATCAATTGCTAGATGATGCTTAGATAAAACGATCATTTTTTTTTAGAATAACAATGTAGCAGATGAAAAAGGCTGAAGAAGATGAAATGTAGGCTAATGACATAGAATGTGTGTAAACACCAGCACAGTATGCATGTGTTATTCCAAGTCAATGCAGCCATGGCCCATTCACATGAATATCGAATCCATGAACACATCTCAATGCTACATTTTAGTGATGGTCAATCTGGGTTCATTAGTTATGGTCCAGTGCCACTAGGCTATTCCAAATTACATGGGATTTCCTAAAAATCAGGACATTTGGAAATGTGGCACTGGATTCTAAACTGATGAATTCAGGTTGTCCATCACAGTGTAGTGTAACATAAATTAGAATAGGCCTATTCATAAATGACCCCACCGGTGCTTTCTCTTGCGCTTAGAGAGAGCATGGGACAGAACGCGTCTTTTGATTTGTAATTTTGCAGTCGTGTGAATTTGGTAAACTCTGGCACTGGACAGATTAGGAGGAGGCCAGCGGGGCGCTTGGGGGGGAAAACGGAGGCCAGCGGGGCGTTTGAGGGGGAAAAAGGTTGGAACTGGCATGGAGGGATGCATCTGTTGTCCGCCTGTCGGCCTTGTTTCGTTCTTTCCCCCTCTTGGTAAACGAGTGTTCCCCTCACCTTAGCCAACTAGCTTCTCTACTCACCCTCCCGATACATTTTTTCATCATTGTCTAGTTATGTGTCTGCAATGCTTTAGTACCTTGTGTCCTCGGCAATTGGGAAGCACACAATGCCTCCACTTTGGAGTCTAAACATCTCGCCTCCTGTGGCTCACGAACACTGATGGCCCGCCTCAGTGCCCCAACACAATGAAAATAGTCGTGGGCCCTTGGCTCTTACGGGCTATGTTTGCCGTCCATGCTACTCAGGGAACCGTTGTTACAATACTAAACCAGACGATCTCTACATTAAGACCCCATCCTCCACACACACACACACACACACACACACACACACACACACACACACACACACACACACACACACACACACACACACACACACACACACACACACACACACACACACACACACACCAGATGCCTCAAAAGCATTGAGAGAGAGAGAGAGAGAGAGAGATACTGGTGGAAGTAGACTGGTGGGTAACTTGTTCACATCACATTCTCTTAATGAGGTTGAATGGCTCAGTAGCATGGCCCATTGGTAGGAGCTGAAGGGGAATACACACACACACACACACACACACACACACACACACACTGTGGGAAGAGCTCTCATCAGGCTGGGCATTAGATGTGACATTAGCCTCCCACGGGCCGCCACTTCATTCCCTGTGCCTTCCAGACTGTATGATGAGCAACACATACACGCACACAGACAGACATACAGACAGGCACACACACGCACACACAAAACATACATACACACATAAATGCTTCCTGGGACACAGCCTGTTCCGCATGTACTGTTCTTACTGATTCCCACTGAGAACTAAAGACTATGATGAAATGAGGACATCCAGACGAAGACGTGATCCAAGATGAAAGCAGGACCAGAGAGAGACAAGGGACGAAAAGATGAAAGAGAAGAGAGAGAAATAGGAGAAGAATGAAGAGAGAGAGAGAGAGAGAGGAAAAGAGACAAAATGAAATGAAATAAAAATAATCTCTGTGAGGCTAATTAGTTGTGAGCGACTGGATGAAAGATGGCAGAGCTGGACTGGAATCCAAAAAAATAAACGGCCCAGGCCTTTTCTTTATTGGCGTACACCAGGCCCTCATACCCCTCTGCTTTTTCTATGGTATTATGTTTGGCTTAGTCCTCTGTGTATACTACAGGCTGCTGAATGGGCCACCCCATCAACATTGTGGGCCAGTGTCTAAGTACATTTCAAAAAAATAAAAGTATCAGCCGCTAAGGACTGTCGGCACATTGGGGAAATGTCTTGCCAGACTATCAGTGAAGTTCTGAAAGATAGTGACTGAATTATCGTTTTGAAGTGACTGACGTTTTGAAGTGTGCATATGATTTTACGCCGTGGTGATGTTTGGTCATTGACGTGTAATCTGCTTTTAAGTACTGCATCATCATTATCCCCCCAACCCATCCACCATTCACCATGTTGTCTTGTAATGGTTGTAATCTCCATAAGACCAAACCCAGAAGCAACACAAAGGGTCATGTCAGTTAAGTGGAAGGTTATGGATGGTAAGGCTGGCTTGTGTCTACGGTGTGCAAAAAAACGTGTAAACATGTAAACACACTCTAGCAGCAACAACAACAACAACAACAATAATGCTGATACTACTACTACTAACAATAATAATTAGGCCTATTATTATCATCATACGCATCTGCAAATAATTTGGTATTAAGTTTGGTTTTGAAGATGGATAATAGCGGGAGTAGGAAGGAGGTTCCTAAGTGAGACATGATCTCTCAGGCCAGCCGCACACTGGCTCCGACAGCACTGCGGAGCACTTTTGCTTCCGACAGAATTCGGACCCCCAAATCCAATTTCACACGAACATTGCATTGATAGTCAATGGGCGGCGCGGACAAAATAGAACTTGTCTCTAATTGCTATGCGACATCGGCGAAAGTCCGCGGACATCGGCGCCAGTGTGCGTGGTTCTATTGAAAACAATGGAATCGAATTTTAGCTGAGCAGTGCTCAGCACTTTGTCGGAGCCGGTGTGCGGAAGCCCTCAGAATTCTATGAAATGGACACGGATCTTTGGGACACGAAATCCGTGTCAGTTTCACAGATTTTGCCAAAATTCCGTGCCCCTGGACACGAAATTGCTTTCTGTTTCCGTTTCCACAGTCTTGTGTTTTCTCTGGATTTTTGTTATTTCAAACATTTTTATTTTATGAAATCCATGGAACTGACATGGATTTCCTATCCATCCCAAAGATCTGTGTCCACTCCACGGAATTCCGAAAGATCAGGCTGCTAAGTCGTACTGCATAGCAGCTGAAATCTGAGGCATAATTGGCAGTGGCAGTCACAACAGCAGCCGGTCAGCTATTAACTGGCCCACAGGCCATAATGGCCCTTATTATTCCTCCATAAAATAAGCCAAGAAATTAATTTTAGTTTACAGTCTGATGTACTTATTCATCTCAATAGCCAGCCACCCTCTTACATCGACTTTGACTCTGGCTGTCATGCATTCCCTCTGCCTGCCTGGTAACTACACTCAATTGGTTCTAATCATCTGTCACCTTGCTCTCCACTCTCTCTGATTGCTCCACCTGTCACCTGCTCACCACTCTGCCTAATCACCTTCACCTGTCTCCACTCTGCTCTGTCTCATCTAGCCTCGTTTACTCTCCAGCTGCACTGCATTTGCCAGTAACCATGCTCAGTATATAAAGCCCTGTTTTTCCATCATTTCTTGTCAGATCGTCTGCAAGCTCACTCGTGTTTCCAGTCTGCTCCTGCTTTCTCTGACTCCCGTACCTGGACCTGCCGGATCTCTGCTCTGTTCTCCAACCCCGGAAACCCGACCCGCCTTTGACTTCGACTCTGATCTCTCCTCTGCCCCGGTAATTTTGACCTGCCTTCTGCTTAACACTTTCGACTTGGATTTGCCCTGAACTGTGCCACTGCCTGGTTTTCACCTGCTGTTGTGTGTGTGTTTTCCCCAGGACTCCCAGACTCTCCAGCTCCCGTGTTCGCTGCTCAGTTTCCTGGGGAGGCACACACACACACAGCACTTGGGACCCCTGGAATCCCGGACCCCTGGTGACCCCTGCAAACCCCGAAACCCTGGTGACCCCTGCAACACTGGTAACCCCCAGAAGCCCAGAAGCCGGAACTCTTCTCCTATCCCACTCCCCTTTTCCCTAATTCAATAAACACCCTTCTGGGTTCGAAGGCACCTGGTTCCTCCGTCTCGTACTTGACACTGGCACTTTCAGTTAGCCAGTGCTTACTACTTAGAATACATATTCAGAGAGAGAGAGAGAGAGAGAGAGAGAGAGAGAGAGAGAGAGAGAGAGAGAGAGAGAGAGAGAGAGAGAGAGAGAGACTACACTGTAGAGATATGTGTTGTCCACAGTGGAATGCAGAAGTGAAAACGGGACTTAACATTCCTGATGCCCTGAGAGATAAGGTGTGTGTGTGTGTGTGTGTGTGTGTGTGTGTGTGTGTGTGTGTGTGTGTGTGTGTGTGTGTGTGTGTGTGTGTGTGTGTGTGTGTGTGTGTGTGTGTGTGTGTGTGTCTGTGTGTGTGTCTGTGTGTGTGTGTGTGTGTGAATAAATAGCAAGAGAGAACAGAGACTGACAGACAGAAGGACAGACAGGCAAAAAGACAGAGACAGAGTTAATTAAAATGTTTCAGTAGAGGTGACTAGGTTTTATTTTTTACTCTTAACTTTGTCCTCACTGTTCGAAGACAGTTTAAATTGGGACGAAGCCCCAGGATCTCAGCTGCCCACTCCTAACCTCAGCAAAGTCATACTGAAGTAACAATATACACATTGACAATCCTACAATGACTGACACTCCGGGCAACACCCCATCTGCACCCCTCAACCCCCCCCCCCCCCTCCGATAAATACAGAAAACACCATGTTATTATTTCAATACTGTAATGATAGCACGCAAATAGCATATTAATAGCTCTAATTGCCTAGCGTCTCTGAGTACCACAAAAATAAAAGCAGATGTGCCATATTATTATTAGGCTATTGTTGTTGTTGTTGCTATTATTTTCACAATGTCATCGGGGCTGGGGTTTCGCGATGATGCCCCCCCTCTCGGTTGCCCCCTTGGGCAAAAGCTAATGGTCATAACAAAGTCATGTGTGTGTGTGTGCAGGTGCATGTGTGTGTTCATGAGTGTATGAGCGGTGTACTTATGAGTGTGCATGTGCGTGTTCAAGTGTGCGTGAGCGAGAGTCTGTTTGCGTGTGTATGTGTGCTGTGCTGTGTCTGTGTGCATGTGTGCCGTGCACATGTGCTTGAGTGTCTTTGTCCGTACTTGAGGAATGGCAAGTTGGTGCCATGGTTCAACATCAATAAAATAAATGAAATTACATATGATTTAGGCTTTCATACATGAGCACTGTGTGTGTGTGTGTGTGTGTGCGCGCGCACGTGCGTGCAACTCTGTGTGTGTGTGTGTGTGTGACTGTGCGGGTGTGTGTTTAATTTAGGGGTTCCATACCTCAGAGCCGCGTTTCCATCTCCAGCCAGACTGCTGCCTTATGGTCCCCATTTCAGCCTAATAATATTACTTTGACACACACACACACACACACACACACACACACACACACACACACACACACACACACACACACACACACACACACACACACACACACACACACACACACACACACACACACACACACACACACACAGTCTAATCATATTGCTTTGTCATTGCCCTGCAACATAAATAAAATATAAATACATACATACACACACACACATATGAGTCCTCTCTGCCCACACACACACATACACACACGGCTATATACTTGCATAGAGATACAAATTCAGACACATTTATCTAAATAAAAGCCCCTTGCCCATCATAATCCCCTTCGCTTACAGATCTCTGCATCAGCCACGCACAAACACACAAACACAGACATGCGTGCACACACACTTACACATTATTACACTCACACAGACACAGACGCACACACACACAGACGCACACACACACACTCACACACAAATGCATTGTATTCAATTCTATATCTGATAAGGGATTGAGCTTTCTTTCCCTATGGGTGGACCCTATCTCTCTATGAGTGTGTACTTGTGTGTGTGTCAGTATATGTTTGTTTGTCAGCTTCGTTCTGAGACACATGTGGCCTGTGTTCTTGTCACTAGTCACAGTATTATGTGCAGTGTTGAGCAGTTTCTGCCTACAAAATGAAATCATAAATAAGCACAGTGGAGTAATAGGGGTGGTACGACTGACCAATTGGCCGGGCTGGCACGCAGCGGTGCTAATACAAAGTCCCGCCCCCAACGTCATTGGCAAATGTTGCTATTATCATGTGATTTCAGTTCTCTTACCACCACTCTATTGTGTTACTAACATGATATTAGCTGTTTCATCAGCTGTTATGATGGGTTTTTTTTGCTGAGTTGGTGATTTTTATTGGTGGAGGGGCCATAGTAGGAGGCGGCTCACTGGAGGGGGCGTTAACGAGGGTACCAATTTTGACTTTTTACATCTCTATGGTCCACCAAACAAAACACCACACATACACATACACGCACACACACACGCACACACACGCACACACACACACACACACACACACACACACACACACACACACACACACACACACACACACACACACACACACACGCTTGTCACTGTTACGACCACGACTGCCTCTGTTACTGCCACTGTCACCACCATCACCACCACTGCTACTGAACTATCTGCTGATTTCAATGTCAATATATGTCAATGTTTGTGAATGGGCAGCTGCAAGGCCAACTTTAAGGGTCTTAAAGACTGGCTCCTAACCAGTCCGTACCTCAGTTATTGGAGAGTGCTGTGGAAGTTTATGGTGACTATTAACCTCGAAATATGTCTTCATATTGCAATGTTTCTGTCACGCAATGCTTAGGTTCATTTTATGGTGTCCTGTAGTGTGACTGCTCTTATAGAAGGAAAATATGAAGAGTTCAGATGCAAAACCCCCTAAGTGCCATTTAAGAAAATAATCTTAATTTATTTTTATTTAATACAAAGCTATCAAAATTGCATATTTTTTTATTTTATTTATGTAATATAACTATTTATATGTATTATCAAGTACATGAATGTAAACCAAACCATCAACAGGGTTCTCTAAACATACTGAAGTACAGGTCTTCAGAAATGGAGTTAGAGGGTTTTGCATCTGAACTCTTCATATATATTTTTTATAAATGAAATACACATATTAAGATTAAACACAATATCATTATCAAGTTAGCAGGAGCTCAGATGTCAGTCATGTTTACAAAAGGATTAAAATGGCCATAATGCAGTACATTTCCTGTGATGTGACTTCATTTTCCTGCGGTGTGACATGCCTATGAAATGTGTTGGTGCAGGACACATTTTCCCAAAAATGGCAAAAATAAGGCGAAATTCCACGGACCACTAAGTGCTTTATTTTTTCTATTTCTTTTCCATTTTTCTCCATCATTTTTCTCAGAAATTGGAAAAACTTTTGTTTTTTTTGCGTTACGCCCTTAAACGTCAACCACCCATGTGTCAACAAAGCACAGGTCCATATGCGCCGTCATCAAGACTGCTACTGTCACCACCAGTCACCACTGACATGGCACATATCTCACTGGTACAGATATAAATCTGAGAACTTCGAAACACACACACACACACACACACACACACACACACACACACACACACACACACACACACACACACACACACACACACACACACACACACACACAATCCAACAGGTCATCAGTAGGAATGTACGGCTTGCCACTTCCTCCTACTGTGGAGTATATGAAGGCACCAGGAGAGAATGTGTGAGGGAGTGAGTGTGTGTGTGTGCGTGTGAGAGAGAGCGAGTCCTAATTTTGTGAGCTGAGCAGGCCGGGTGTGTGCGGGGGAGAGTCTTGGGAGACCATGGCAACAACAAAGCTACTACTTCTCTCAGGTAAGCACATCACGGTGGAATAGAGGAGAGAATCGTTGAGCAATATCATCCTAATACATGTCTTAGGTCTTCAGAATCTCCCATACTGGTTGTACCTAGGGTCAAGTGTAGACAGGGTGAAATGGCATTTAAGCTGGGCTTACACTGTGCAACTTTTGCCCCGATTTTACCGCGATTTGGCACTCGCGCAACTTTTTGGGAGTCGGGCCGATTTCTTGCTCAATCGCAGGTCAATCGTGAGTCTCGCATCGTGCAGTGTACATGGGGTAACGACAAGCGATTTCGCCTCACGATAGTGCAATCGCGGGGTCGCAAGAAAATCAAAACTGTTTGATATCCAGGTCGTGGCTTGTGCGTAAATCGCACAGTTAAAGCAGTGCTACAACCCGATTTGACACCTCACATGCACAAATGAATAGGGCCGTGCGATTTGCTGTTGAGCGCGACCCCATCTCCACCTCAGGTGCGCATGTTCCCTCCTCTGCATACCGGGGAAACATGCCTGTCGCATCGCGCAGTGAGCATTTGGCTCACATCCGACTGTCGGCTCGTATAGTGTGAGGGCGTGAGTCGTGAGATGTGAACTTTTAAATAGTGAAATTCCATCGTGCAGTGTGAGCAG
>NC_085868.1:4725039-4770039 GCF_034702125.1 Engraulis encrasicolus
TTTATCATTGGGTTTGAAGGCTGTGATCATGTCACAGCATGTAAAAGCATGGCAGGACAGCATGTATTAGGCCTTCTCTTGTGCAATTGTGTTGTAAAGTTTGTGGATGACAATTAATTGAAGGCTCTGGGTTTGGCCACACATCAGCCTTAAATGTTGCACATCTAGACTTGAGTGGAGAAAAGTGCCATTGGTATAATTTGGCAGGGAAAAGTAAGAAAAGGTCACTCCATGCATTAACTTTCTTTTATTATTACACAGACGTGGTTCGGCGATCTACCTTACCATAATTTAGCATGGGAAAAGATGTGGCTATTGGCTTCCTCCTAGGACCATGCAGTCCTATCTCATTCAGAGAGAGCTTTTGGCAAAAGATATACAGCTCCCAAGGCCTAAGAAAAATAAGAGTTTGGTTCCGGTTGGTTGTCAGGTTTGGTCATGGGTCGGTCGGATTTTTTTTTTTTTTTTCAATTTTTTTTTTTCCTTTTTTTAAATGTCCGACCCACCCAACACCCCATATGCGCCAGATTTCGTCATAAACGTTGTTGAACAATGCAACGATAGTGGAGTGAGGCCTGTTAAAGCTACAATGAAATATAATAAGCATTAATAAGCTAAGATACTGACCATCACCGAAATGAGGATATGATCATACATAATAGCCTACCGTTTCTGGAATAGCCTACTTGTCCAGCTGCCAGTTGCCTGACACTGCTATTTTAGCTCCTGTAGGCTATGTCCCGTTTTCTTCTTTTTTTTAAAATTCCTTTCCATCATCGGTTGTAGACCATATTTTCCTTGGGATGAAGGTTCTGGCTTGGAAACATTCTATTTACACACTTTTTGTTTTACGCGAGGATGTAGACCCCTGAGGCGATATGAATGCGATCGAGGGGCAACATCGTCATTGCCATTACATCATTATTGTAGGCAACTGTAGTAGTCCTAGGTCTTCATCGAACAGTCGTATTTGTGGCGAAATCATCGTTAATTTCTATTTCATTATTTGGAGGAGGTGCGGAGAGTGAGACCGTGACAGACGCCCTGCTGCTGCGCGATGGTGGAGGGACAAGCAGAGAGGGCAAGAAAATAACGGCTCGGGCCAACGGACTTCTTGGTTAACAAGGCCTTGTGGTAAATGAAAGAATGAAGGGAAACTTGGGCAAAACATTTCCCTTCTCTCGTATTAACTTATTTTACAATTACAAGGTATTGATACAGTGCTACTTTAGAATTGCTGTAACAAGTTATGCATATCGTCCAACATGCAGCGTGACTGAATGGAAGCAAATTTCTAATACGACGAGGCAATATCAATACATTCAAAAATCGTGGATACTCATAATGTTTTCTGTGTGATGCATTTCGAGGCAGGTGGTCAGGCTGTGTCCGTGTCGGGTGTTGAGGTAAGGCGATTGACTTATCATTTGACAGGCATTTTCGCCAGGTTCCTACATCGCAGCCTATTAGTCTGCAAGAACGCTGTGAGGCAAGTTATTTAAAAACTTACGAGCTACAACGACTACCAATTAGCATGTTGTAGCAGAATAATTAGCCAACAACGTGACCGATAGGTGCGCTGCGCAACTCTGCAGTGACATTTGGGGTTTTCTAATATCAAGCCGGGCGGCACTTGTGGCGCGCGCATGTTGCTCCTATGTGGATAGTCATGCGATGCAAATTCAGTAACTTGCAGGCAGGTAGAAAGTGAGAGATGGCGAGTTATGGGAATGAAGAAACGTGTTGTGTCTTGTCTATATGAACAACCCTCCAAAAAACATCGATATTTTTTTGAGGATTCCAAAAACTCAAAAAAAAATATTTTGGGTCGCACAAAAAATGATAGGGTCGGTCGGCAACCGGAACCAAAACATTATTTTTTTTAGGCCCAACTTACTCAGGAAAATCCCAACATCATCAAAGTTGACTTGGTCAAAGATATCAAACACAATCAGTTCTATCTGAGATGTAGGGTCTCATGTTTCCAGCACAGCATCATGCCAAACATTCCAATGTCCTTACCTACTGTACAACTTGGCCCAAATGGAAGGACTGTAAATGCTGTGTAGTTAACAAGAAAATAGCTGTGGGTTCCCCCAACTTGTCAATTTGGATAACAACACCTTTGCCAATTTCCTCAGTGGAATTTAAAAGCCACCAATGCATCAAAGCACCAATGAGTAGTCAGTACACTCCACTTGACTTGTCGGAGGATGGGAAATGAGGCTGTTCAAAGTTTTTTGGAGTATATCTGCTGATAAGGCCAATACTAGTTAGAAAATCCAGCTAACTGGGGATAGGAAACTAATTGAAAGTGTTCTGGGTAATTGGGTCTCCCATTACAGAGAGTAGAGAATGGCTCAGACGGGTGCAAATGCTACATGTCTTATTTGTCCACTGTCCAGCCTTACACAGTTCTTTTTAATTTTGTTATAGGACTACACTTCTAATATTTATGTCGTTTTGCTTTAAAAATGCCATCGTGCAAAAATAGCAGATTTTTTTGGTCAGACTGTATGATAGGATAGTGATCTTTTGGAGTGATTTTTTGTCTTAAAATAATTGTACTGCAAATCAGTTAATATAGGCTAAGGAGTCATTGGTGGAAGGTTGCCATCTTGGAATTCCCTGAGGCCAGCACCCTTTTTTCAAAGAGTGGATTCTGATTAACATTTTGTGCCAAATTGCATGCTTGCATCATTAAGTGAACTATTCCAGGCCTTTTTTACAAGTGGAGAGGGTGGCCATGTTGAAAAATTGTGACCACCTTGGATTTATATTTTTATATTTGCATAATTATCATAATTATAAATCATAATAATACTATACAACTAATAATAGAGTCTTACTTAAAATGTTGAGATTGAGAATTTTGTCTTTTTCAATTTTGTGAAAACCTTTGGCCCATAATTGGCAATTAGGCCTACTGTATTCTACCTTGTGTCTATCAGTCTTGAGTGAAAGAGTCATGCAAAGGCAAAAGACTGTAACTAAGTTGTGATTATGTGTTTTGTGTTCATAATTACAATCAGCCATGATCTGCTAATTATCATTCATGTCGGGCAATGAATGTTGAATTAACAATTAACGGTTTACCTGTGGTACGTTTGTCACCACACAATTTCCTTATTTTACAAGACATCAACAAACCATTCGCAAAGTAGGCCATGTGTAATAGAATCTACACATCAACTTCACCACTTTTTCCTATATGGAATTAACAGGAGCTGCAGTGCATTTCAAGCAGTTCAATCGCCTACCAAATGGTGGCGCTATGCTTGACTGCCATTTCACTCATAGGCCATGTTTAATAGAATCTACACATCAACTTCACCACATTTTCCTATATGGAATAAACAGTAGCTGCAGTGCATTTCAAGCAGTTCAATTACCTACCACATGGTGGCGCTATGCCTGACTGCCATTACACCCATAAAGAAATATTGATAGGCATAATACACACTTATATGTGAAGTTTTGCTCTTGTGGATCACTTCAAATTTATTTGGTGACACTTTTCTTGTTGAAGAGGTCAATTTTAATTACATTCCTACATTACCAAAAATCGCTATTTCAACCTTAGTTTTTTATATGAATGTGCAACTTTTGACGATGGCAACACTTAGAATATTGATTTATGTACTCTGATGGATATATATGAGCAAAAACCAAGTTGCCACCTGATCACTCCGACGAACTTGCAAGATAGGATTTCTGGCCCGCCGCCTACAGGGGGAAATTCAGGTATCCAGCAGCTTACATAAATACACAAATAAACAAATGCCCAAATGGACATTTCAAGACACAAATAACACAGGGAGGGGAAAAATAAAAAATAAAAATAGTAGAGATAAAGAATGTGAAAAAGTAATATGTAAAAAATGTAAAAAGGTAATTGTGCAAAAAGACATTCTGTGAGTTGGGATAGACCATGTGCAGAAAACATACTCTGTCAGTTAAGGTAGACAGTCTTAACATGACCAGTGTTGACAGATACATCTATGATATAGTATGTAGAAGTAGGCAGTGTACAGTACTCTCTTTGTGTGTGTGTTTTAATGTCTGTGTTTTTTAAAAAAAAAAAAGTTGTGTGTTTGTGTGTTGCACTTGCATGGCTGAGCAGGGGGAGGTCTGGAAGATACCAATTGAATAGTTGAGGAAAACACAGGTAAAAGAGGGGGTTTACTTACCGGATTGGTAGGTGGGATTACTAGTAATGTCTTTGTGTGTGTGTGTGTGTGTGTGTGTGCGTGGGCGTGTGTGTGTGTGTGTGTGTGTGTGTGTGTGTGTGTGTGTGTGTGTGTGTATGTGTGTGTGTGTGTGTGTGTGTGTGTGTGTGTGTGTGTGTGTGTGTGTGTGTGTGTGTGTGTGTGTGTGTGTGTTTGTGTGTGTGTGGTGTGTGTGTGTGTGTGTGTGTGTGTGTGTGTGTGTGTGTGTGTGTGTGCGTGTGTGTGTGTGTGTATGTAGGTGTGAGGGGAAGTCTGCATGTTCTCTGCAGGCCTCTACTGATGTCTTCCACGACTCGTGTCCCGGCACACACAAATACCTGGAGGTGTCCTACACATGCACAGAACCAAGTAAGACACACACACTCAGACACATGCACACACACACACGCTCACACACATGCACACACACACACACACACACACACACAGACACTAAGCTAAAATAAGAACACACAAACACACATACACACACACACACACACACAAACACACCTGTCATTGGAAAAAAGCTTAACTGTTATTCATCGTGAGATGTGAGACAGTTTTTAACTGTTTTTGGAGAATAAAAAACTTGATTAAAATTGATTCAATTTTTTAAATTCTCTTTCTTTCTTTCTTTCTTTCTTTCTTTCTTTCTTTCTTTCTTTCTTTCTTTCTTTCTTTCTTTCTTTCTTTCTTTCTTTCTTTCAGAGTCCAGACAGGTATGTGATGGGCACAAAGGAAACCTGGACTGCGGTGTGTACCATATTTCTGCACGTGTGTGTGTTTGAGTGAGAGTTTGAGTGTGTGTGAATGTCCGAGTGTGTGTGAATGTACGAGTGTGTGTGTGTGTACGAGTGTGTGTGTGGCATTATATTATATTACAGTCAGTCGGCTACTGCCATTTAACACTCCTTTAGCTCACTGCTTCCATTTTCGATGATGAATGCAAAGCACATTGATGATGTTCACGTTGGGATTACACATGCGGTAGTATTTGGTTCAGTTGACGCAATGAGTTCTCCCAGAGCCCAATCCTCTCAAAAAGGCCAGATCCAGAACCGGATCTTGGATCTGGTGCATCTCTAAAAAGGAAAATAGTTGAAATGTGCTGCTAATTTCTATGAACTGATTTTAAAAAAAATGTTTTACTCTTATTATTTAAGTATTATCATATTAGTATTATTATTTTGATATTTCAAATCTAGTCCTTGATAAGTGTCGTTTCATAGTCACACAGTTCAGGTCTACCTACAGAATATAGAGACTGCTCTTGCCGTTTTCCAGTGCTGTTGCCAATTACCATGTCAACTCTAGTCTAATGTTTTACTTCTATGGACCTGCCACACTAAATGCCCCGTCACCCATTGTGCGAATATGTGTGGTGGGTGTGTAGAGGAGGTGATTCTAGGGTCAGCTGGGGCCCCTAGCAAAAATCCACAGGAAGGAACATTTGACACAAAAATTGCCACTAATGCAGTGAAGTGTGTGCAGTTATTCACCATCTACAAGCTTGGGGTCCGCAAGCAACTGCCTACTCAGCCTGGTGACAAGATGCACCTCTGGGTGTGTAGAGGGGAGGTGTGATTTGGCTGGGAGACCAGTGAGGAGGGCATTGTTGTAATCCTGTCTGGAGGTTATGAAGACATGAATGAGGGTTTCTGCAATAGCAAGGAACAAAGTTTAGATGGTTTCAGATGGAAGAAAGCTGCTTTGGTGATATGTCTTACATGAGAGTCAAAAGAGTCAACGATGATGCCCAGGTTTTTCACTTCAGAGAGGGGATGTTAAAGTATCCTGGAATGGAGAACTGTCAGTGATTTATCTTTTTGAGCAGTGTGGGGGTGGCAATGACTTTTGTAACTAACACTAATATAAGCTGTGTAAAACATTAACCCTTCATATTCTGAATATATTCATGTACTGATGTGATGTGATGTGATGTGAATTTGTTTTGTTATATTCTTCAGGTTTGGGGGAGATCCGTGTCTTCAGTGCTTTTTACGGCCGTAGAGATCGTGCCACCTGCACGCTAGGACGGCCCCTTGGTCAGATCATCAACACACACTGCTGCGCCCCCACAGCTTCTGTTTTGGCCCATGCCAGGCACAGGTAACACATGCTCAACTGGTGACAACACACCTTCTCTACAGTTAACAACACACCTTCTCTACAGGTAACAAACCTAATGCCGGGCATGTACACTACACGATGCAACACCATACATTGACCTTTGATTGAGCAAAAAATCGACCCGGTAACCACAAAATCGTGCGACTGACAAATTGTGTCAAAATCAGGCTTAAATGTAACACACCTGCCTTAACCCTGTCCAGCAGTAATTAAATACACCGGCTACATATGACTCACTGCTGTAGTAACTAGAATCACTAGCACAGTTAACAGCAAAACCTTGTGTAGCCAGGGTCTTATGTCAAAATAATATTTTGAAAATATGATGAAAAACTTAACTAAAAACTAATAGATGACTTAATTTCCACTTTGACTATTGCAATAGCTTTTTTACAGGCCTCCCCCACAAGACCATTAAAACAGCTTCAACTAACGCAAAATGCAACTGAAAGGGTTCTTGTGAGGACAGCAACAAAAAAGAATAACCACATTATGCCAGTTTTGAGTTAACTTCATTGTCTCCCAGTGAGCTACATAATTCACTTCAAAGGTGCACTGTGTAGGATGGTGGCCAGAGTAGGTTTTGCAACTATGCTTCTCATTGAAACCAAAATGATCCCCAAATTTACAAGTATGACCAAAGTACAGTAAGTTTTGCAGCTGGAAATGTCTAGTTATTGGAGATTAAAAATAGGGAACATGGAGAAGATCCACCTTTTCATTTATGAGAAGTAAAATTTCTCCAGTCTTAATAAATACTTAATATTTGATGATGGTGGCAAGTATTTGTGAAAAAGGTAAAATTGTACCTCTGTGTGATACTAAGTAGTTCATGTTTTATTTACTTATTCTATGTTCTCTTTATTCCTGCTTTTATTTGTTTCCTTTTTCATCATAGTCAAGCCTTTATTTCATCTTCTGTGTTTTTACAGTTTTTTTGTGAAGCACATTGAATTTGTGTGTGTGTGTGTGTGTGTGTGTGTGTGTGTGTGTGTGTGTGTGTGTGTGTGTGTGTGTGTGTGTGTGTGTGTGTGTGTGTGTGTGTCTAGCTGTGAGGGAGTAAGCCAGTGTCTGCTGACGATTCCTCATGTTGTTGATCCATGTCATGGCACCTTCAAATACCTCCATGTAGATTATGGCTGTGTTACACCAGGTAACTCTGTGTGTGTGTGTGTGTGTGTGTGTGTGTGTGTGTGTGTGTGTGTGTGTGTGTGTGTGTGTGTGTGTGTGTGTGTGTGTGTGTGTGTGTGTGTGTGTGTGTGTGTGTGTGTGTTACTGTGTGTGCGCGCACGCTCATGTTATAGTGTGTTTGTGTGTGTCTGTGTGTGTGTATTTGTGTGTCTGCACCTTCAAATGCCTCCATGTGGATCATGGCTATAGGGGCGTCGTCTGATGAAAAATAAAACTAGCTACAGTTAGGGCCATAAATATTTGGACATCTGCACAATTTTCATCTTTTTGGAGCTGTACACCATCCCAATGGATTTGAAATGAAACAAATGAGATGTACATTAACAGCAGACTTTTAGCTTTAATATGGGGGTGTTTGCGTCCAAATCGAGTGAACTGTGAAGGAATTATGACATTTTCTATTAATGCCACCCCTTTTTTAAGGGACCAAAAGTAATTGGACAGTCTAGTATTTATACATCAAACTTTCATTTTTTTAATTATTTGGTTGCAAATACTTTCCAGTCAGTTACAGCCTGTAATTTGCAATCCATAGACATCAATAGACACTGGGTTTTATCCCTGGTGATGCTATAGTGAGCTCTATCGCAACAGTCTTCAGTTCCTGCTTATTCTTAGGGTATTTTCCCTTCAGTTTTGCCAGCAGCAAGTGAAATGCTTGCTCAACCGTACTCAGGTGAGGTGATTGACTGGGCCATTGAATAATATTCCACTTTTTTGGGGTAGAAATGGCTTAGTGGCTTTCACATGAAGCTTTGGGTCATTGTACATCTGCACTGTGAAGTATTGTCCAATGAGTTCAGAACCATTAGGTTTAATATGACATGATAATATAGCCTGAAAATCTTCAGAATTCATCCTGTGGCTTTTGTCGGTAGTCCTCATCATCAATAAATACAAGGGGAAACTAGTATTGACAGATATGCATGCCCACACCATGACACTACCACCACCATGATTCACTGATTGGGTGGTATGCTTTGAATCATGAGCAGTTCCTTCCCTTCTCTATACTCCTTTCTTCCCATTACCCGTGTACAAGATGATTTTTGTCTCCTCTGTCCATAGGATGTAGCTCAAGACCTATACAGTCTTTTTAAGACGTTGTTTGGCAAAGCCAAATCTGGTATTGCTATTTCTGATGCAATCAATAATTTACATCTTTTAGTGAACCCTCTGTATTTCCTATGGTGAAGTGTTCCTGAATGTTCTTGATCTTTTTCTTGATTGTTGCCTTGGACATGTATCCACCGTTCACCTGGACACTGTTCTACATATGGCAAACTGTTGGGAGATGGGTTTTTGTTCACCAGATACAGAATATTGTCTGTCATCTACGACATTTGTCTTCCATGTCTGCCAGGTAATTTGGTGCTGCTCTGTTATTTCTTTTTTCCAACATTCTGAACTCTTGAATGAATCATATTCAATGTTTCCCCATCTCTAAAATGGGTTTGTTTTGATTTTTTTCGACCTTATGATGGCTTACATCACTGATGGTGACAGGTGGACTTTGGATCTCATGGACATTCCGTAAAAATATATGGAAATGCAAATGGAACACTTCAAATGAACTCTAAGACCTTGTATTGACATCTTGGTGATGGTGTAGTAAGGGAATAACACACATCTGACTGGAAAATAGCTGAGAAGCCTACTGTCCAATTACTTTTGATCCCTTGAAAAGTGGGCAACACAGACAAAAAACGTTGCTATTTCATTCTTGTTAATGCGATATGGATGTTAACACCTTCACATTAACGCTAAGAGTCTACAGTTAATGCACAGCTTGTTTGTTTAATTTCAAATCCATTGTGGTGGGGTATAGGGTGGAAAAGGATGATAATTGTGTTGCTGTCCAAATATTTCTGGCCCTAACTGTATATGTGTGTGTATGAAACTAATATACAGTATATGTGTGTATAGTATCTATGTGTGTGTAATAACATACTATGTTTTCTTGGTAGATGTGGACGAGTGTCTGGTTGAACGGTCGGTGTGTGGCCCGAGATCCACCTGCAGCAGGACGGTCGGAAGCTACAGGTGTCACTGTCACCCCGGATACAAGGAGACCATTCCCATGCAGAGGAGCAGCGCTAAAAACCCCTGCACAGGTACTCCTCAGAACACCTGCACTGCTAGGCTTGTCTAGCGAAACCGGTTCCCACAACATCTGCAAAGGTAAAGGCTTCTGCAGAACTCCTAAGGTTCACCTGTCCCTGGAACCCCTGCACAGGCAGGGCTGTCACCACAACAACTGCTCAGCTATGGCTGTCGCTGCAACATCTGCTCAGGTACGGCTGTCCGCAGAACCCCCGCACAGGAACAGCTGCCACCAAGGGAGCAGCTGCAAATTGTGGATCCTATTTCTGACACAACATTGTTAAAGCGACTCATTTTTAGATGCGTCCTAGCATCTGTATAAGAGGGTGTGTCCGTCCGTCGGTCTGTCTGTCGGTCTGTCCGTGCATCTGATATGCATTCTCCAAATTGTAATTCCCTCCTGTGTCCACAAGTTGGCAGAGTTTGACAAATGCATCTTTGGCCGCCTGCCGGACTTGTTTTTGGAAGTAAACTTACTTCACACTTTCCACTGTATTAAATGATCGAGTTTTACCTCAAAACAAGAAATTCCCATTGAATCCTATGGGTCCAGCTAGACTCAAGAGAAATACAGGAGAAAGGTAAAACACAGTTGTTTAACTGAAGGAGAGGTTTAATATGAGCTTATTTCCAAGAAATGTATACAATCTCTTGAAGGCATTATTGTAGATGTGAATGCATACATAGCTAGTTATAGCTAACAGCGTGTTGCTAAAACTTAGATGTGAATGAATGTGATGGCACTCCACCAGTCTGTGGGTTCAAACTCAGACTGCACTAACACAGATGGAAACTATGAGTGTTCGTGCCACACTGGCTACAATGTCAGCAACAGCAATAGAAGAAGCAGTTCAGACAATCCCTGCACTGGTAAGTAGGGTTTGTACCGTTGTACCTCTCAGGATATAATTTGTGTCTAGTAATTGAAATTTTGTTTGTCATGGTTAAAGGGTTTATGAAACGAAAACAAACGGTCATTCCCATTAAAGCCTTGTTTTTTCTGATAGCATCGATGAGACTTTGAACCCAATCATCCTGGAGGAACTTGTGAAAATGGCAACTCAAAGTGTGAATTTGAGCTGGGCTGTGACGTCATAGAGGAGAGTCCCTGGTTTGCTAGTATGGCGATCTGAACCACACATCCAACCTCATGAGAAAAAAAAACAGCAGCACAAATCTATTTCAGAGGCACTGATACATCTGCAGAAAGTGACATGTCTGACAGGCGAAGTGACGATTGTTGACATAGCCTGACAGTTCGTTTTGTTTATGGTTACGGTTGCTAAGGGCGCTTTGCCATGACCCACAGATGACATGGCGTGTGTATTTGTTGAAAAATAGGGGGCATTTTGATTCAATTGCGCGATATAGTGTGATTGAAATGCATGTAGGCTACATGCAAAAATATCATCAACTAGAGAAAAAACGGAGGTATTAGGCTGTTGGAAAAACGGCCTATATAGCCTGAGTCCTCAGCATATTTTTAGCGTTTATCATTATTATTATTTTTTGTGCTCAAAGTCACAGGCGTCGCGTGTCCCTCAGCCGGACTCTGAGGACGAGGTGTGTCCAAACGTCAGCCACACGTGCACCACAATACTAAAAACAAACAATCAACGCTTCAAAGTAGGCCTACGCTATGTGCATCTCCGTTTATTCGCTAAGCAGTAGCAGGACTTTTTCTAGGATTTTTTGGCATGAGGGAGCATCATGGCAGGTTACAGGGGGTGAAGGGGGGTGTTCCCCCCCATGAATGAGAAATTTATTAGGGGCGCTCAAATATATATATATATAAAAATAAAAGTATGAGGGTGCACCCACGGAGGTATGAGGGTGGAGCGCCCCTATTTCCCCGTTCAGAAAAAGCCCTGTGTAGCCCAATCTGTGAGTTGGCTGTCCTCGACCGAGAGCACCACGGAGGCTGAAGCGCGGATATCCTCCCAAAACCAATGTATTGACCAGTTGAATGGCAATCAACAAAACTTGTGCAAAGATATTCCTTCTGTCAAGTAGCCATTTTTGCAGCTGGCACCGTTCGGCCCTCCAGCAACACACTGCTTGACACTGCGCTTTGTTTTGGTACTAGCTGCCATTGATCTGAACAAGGTGGAATGAGGTGAACTCACCCCTTCTATGTCACGCATATCATTTGCATAAAATTTGCATGTCACCAAAAAAGCACTTTTTGGGAACGTTTTAACATGACTTTTAGGACAAAATATCACCCAGACAATATCCCATTTTATTCACAAGGCTTAGAACTTTCAGAATCTGTCCTGGAAATGGTCAAATTCCTTTACTTTGTTTTCGTTTCATAAACACTTTAATGTTTTATACTTGAGATGCTTTTGGCTATCAGTGTGTTGCTAATATGTTCAACTTTAGCCAGTTATGACTAACAGTGTTGTTAACGCTTTATATTTTAGATGTGAATGAATGTGATGCCAAGCCACCAGTCTGTGGTCCGAACTCAGACTGCAGCAACACAGATGGAGACTACGAGTGTTCGTGCCACGCTGGCTATAATGTCAGCAACCCCAAGAGAAGCAGTCCAGACAACCCCTGCACTGGTAAGAGTTTAGAAGAGTTCACACCAAAGATCACTGTGAGAAAAAAGGACAAAAAGCAGCAGGGTCACAGCAAGACAGTCAGATAAAGACTACAGAGAATTTGGGGTTTAGATAAGGCATTAAGGAGAAACAAGAACTAATGAGGGGCACAGAAACAAAAGAAGTCCTGCCAATCCATGTAAAGGTACGGTCACCTCAGAGAAAGTCGAAGGAGAGAGTCCTACTCTTGTAAAGTTGCAGTTGGTTTTGGTTTTGGTTGCATTCCTGCTCTGTATCCAGGAGATGGCACTCACAGCACGAGTACAGAATGTAACTTATGGAGTTCTACGGAGCTATTGCCCTAAAAAAAATAGTCTCTCAGGATATCATTTGTGTCTAGTAACTTAAAAATGGTTTGTTATGGCTAATGTTTTATAATCAGTGTGTTGCTAATATGTTCAACTTTAGCCAGTTATGACTAACAGTGTTGCTAACGCTTTATTTTTTAGATGTGAATGAATGTGATGCCAGTCCACCAGTCTGTGGTCCAAACTCAGACTGCAGCAACACAGATGGAGACTACGAGTGTTCGTGCCACGCTGGCTATAATGTCAGCAACCCCAAGAGAAGCAGTCCAGACAACCCCTGCACTGGTAAGAGTTTAGAAGAGTTCACACCAAAGATCACTGTAACAAAAAAAGGCAAAATAACCGTAGGCTTTCAAACCGAAAACACCCACAAAAGGTTGGCAGGGTCACAGTCAGAAAGTCAGACAAAGACTACAGCGAATTTGGGGTTTAGATAAGGCATTAAGGAGAAACAAGAGCCAATAAGGGGCAACAGCTATTACACTTGCCTAAACCTAACCCCATATTCATATTACACTCATGGCTAAGGTAAACTACATAGACATATTGCCACTCATAGCTAATGCTAACTGTGCAGTATATACATACATAAAAGTGTGTTGCTATTATTGTATACTCTAGCCAGTTATGACTAACAGTGTGCTGTTAACGCTTTATTTTTTAGATGTGAATGAATGTGATGGCACTCCACCAGTCTGTGGTCCAAACTCAGACTGCACCAACACAGATGGAAACTATGAGTGTTCGTGCCACACTGGCTACAATGTCAGCAACAGCAATAGAAGACACGGTCCTGATAACCCTTGCACTGGTAAGTAGGGTTTATACCGTTTGTAGAGAGACAGTAGCCGTGTGCCACAGTTGGCATATTAACATTGTTTGAATGAAACATTTTTTTCCCACTTGTGTTTGATGGCTCGTTGTTAACTCCATGTATTTTAGATGTGAATGAATGCAGTCAACACCCGGCGGTGTGTGGTCCAAACTCAGAGTGCAACAACACAGCTGGAGACTACGAGTGTGCGTGCCACACTGGCTATAACGAAACCAATCCCAGTTCAAGAAGTAGTCCTGCCAATCCATGTAAAGGTACGGTCACCTCAGAGAAAGTCGAAGGAGAGAGTCCTACTCTTGTAAAGTTGCAGTTTCCAAACTGACTGCAGCCGAGATGGTTTTGGTTGCCTTTCCGCTCTGTATCCAGGAGATGGCACTCACAGCACGAGTACAGAATGTAACTTATGGAGTTCTACGGAGCTATTGCCCTAAAAAAATAGTCTCTCAGGATATCATTTGTGTCTAGTAATTAAAATATTGTTTGTTTTGGCTAATGTTTTATAATTGAGATGATTTTGGCTATCAGTGTGTTGCTAATATGTTCAACTTTAGCCAGTTATGACTAACAGTGTTGCTAACACTTTATTTTTTAGATGTGAATGAATGTGATGCCAGTCCACCAGTCTGTGGTCCAAACTCAGACTGCAGCAACACAGATGGAGACTACGAGTGTTCGTGCCACGCTGGCTATAATGTCAGCAACCCCAAGAGAAGCAGTCCAGACAACCCCTGCACTGGTAAGAGTTTAGAAGAGTTCACACCAAAGATCACTGTGAGAAAAAAGGACAAAAATAACTGTAGGCTTTCAAACCGGAAACACTCACAAAATGTTGGCAGGGTCACAGCCAGAACGTCAGATTATAACTACAGTGAATTTGGGGTTTAGATAAGGCATTAAGGAGAAACAAGAACCAATAATCAGTCACAGGTGAATGGCATAAACAATCACAGACAAGAACAGTGAGTTCAGAAGTACACTTGCTACTGTACATTCTTGTTTTTAATACCAGCTACTCTGTGTTCATGTCTATAGTAGATTAGCTACCTCCTCTGTGGCCATGTGCGTAGAAGCTAGCTAGTCTGTATCCAACTTAGTGGAGTGGAATGTGTTTCAGATATCCACGAGTGCCTGGAAACTCCAGGGATCTGTGGGCCCAACTCTCATTAGCCTTGATCTCATTAGCCGCGCTTCAGCGGCCCGGGGCCGCCCGGGGCTCAGGAGAGTGGCCGGCTCGGAGCTGCCGGCCCCGGGCCATTTTTTGCCTGATCGGACTCATAGCCGACCCCAGGCACATTCAGGTACACGCCTTGTTTGTGAAACGTCAGTCGGGCACAGCCCACTTTCGCCCCAAATCACAGAAGGACAACAACAGAACAACGACAAAGAAGGAGAAGAAAATGGAGCAAACTCTGCTGGAGCAGGTCGCCGTTTGGCTCGTAGCCTACGGACAAAGACGACAAGAACTGCAAAGAAAATGGCTTGCCTTTCAAGAACAGTTTTATTACATGGCAAAGTTGTCGATTCAGAAGCTGTATGGGACGCAGCGCATGTTAAGAAGACAAAGACGTATGAAAATACGAGCAGCTCAACAACTGAGAGTGAACAGAAGGAGACGTGCGAACATGCCCAGTTAATCCCCCCAATCGCGCACAGAAGCATGAGCCCCGGACATAGCGAGACATGAATGTGCAGGTAATTGAATAAGTTACCATGTGAAAGGAGACCAAATCCCGGAGACATAGCACCTTCATCAGTTGCTATAGAAAATTATGAGCCCCGGACATAGCGACACACCCCCTCGTTGCGGCGTTATTTATTTGTTATTGTTATTGTTATTTCCATCCATTTGACATTAAAGCCCTTGTGTAAATTTCAAACTGTGTTTGGCGATCTGTCTGAAACGTGCGATATAGCCTACCAGACCTTCGGCGATAATAGCGCAAAAGCTAAATAAGCCGACATAAATGTCATGTGTGAGTATTTGTGAGACACTTTTTATTGGTGTCCAGTGGAAAGCATGCCAAATCACGATAATGGCACAAGAGTTGGCGGCTAAAAGCAGAAAAAAGCCGACATGACTTAGCTATGACATCCCAAGTCCTCTGCCCGAGGTTGACCCCGCCTCCGAGCCTCGGTGGTGCTTGATGGCCCATCGAATTCGACAGGCCAAGAAAAGCGGCCCTTAGCCCCACAACCTGGCCCGGCGGCCATCTTTAGCACCTAGCCCCCTTTTGATGAGATCACCGTCAGCCCCCTTTTGTCCGGGCCAGCCCGGGGCTGGCCCTGCAATGAGACTAAGGCTATTGTACTAACTATCGAGGGGGCCACAACTGTTCTTGTGCTGATGGATACCAAGTCACCAACGCTGCTCTGCTCATCAATAGCAGCAACCCATGTACAGGTAACCATGATAACAGCTATTACACTCTTGGCTAAAGCTAACCCCATAGGCATATTACACTCATGGCAAAGGTAAACTACATAGACATATTACCACTCATGGCTAATGCTAACCGTGCAGTATATACATACATACAAGTGTGTTGCTATTATTGTATACTCTAGCCAGTTATGACTAACAGTGTGCTGTTAACATTTTATATTTTAGATGTGAATGAATGTGATGGCACTCCACCAGTCTGTGGTCCAAACTCAGACTGCACCAACACAGATGGAAACTATGAGTGTTCGTGCCACACTGGCTACAATGTCAGCAACAGCAATAGAAGACATGGTCCTGATAACCCCTGCACTGGTAAGTAGGGTTTATACCGTTTGTAGAGAGACAGTAGCCGTGTGCCACAGTTGGCATGTTAACATTGTTTGAATGAAACATTTTTTTCCCACTTGTGTTTGATGGCTCGTTGTCAACTCCATGTATTTTAGATGTGAATGAATGCAGTCAACATCCAGCGGTGTGTGGTCCAAACTCAGAGTGCAACAACACAGCTGGAGACTACGAGTGTGCGTGCCACACTGGCTATAACGAAACCAATCCCAGTTCAAGAAGTAGTCCTGCCAATCCATGTAAAGGTACGGTCACCTCAGAGAAAGTCGAAGGAGAGAGTCCCACTCTTGTAAAGTTGCAGTTTCCAAACTGACTGCAGCCGAGATGGTTTTGGTTGCCTTTCCGCTCTGTATCCAGGAGATGGCACTCACAGCACGAGTACAGAATGTAACTTATGGAGTTCTACGGAGCTATTGCCCTAAAAAAAAAATCGTCTCTCAGGATATCATTTGTGTTTGGTAATTTAAAAGTCGTTTGTTTTGGCTAATGTTTTATAATTGAGATGATTTTGGCTATCAGTGTGTTGCTAATATGTTCAACTTTAGCCAGTTATGACTAACAGTGTTGCTAACGCTTTATTTTTTAGATGTGAATGAATGTGATGCCAGTCCACCAGTCTGTGGTCCAAACTCAGACTGCAGCAACACAGATGGAGACTACGAGTGTTCGTGCCACACTGGCTACAATGTCAGCAACAGCAATAGAAGACATGGTCCTGATAACCCCTGCACTGGTAAGTAGGGATTATATTGTTTGTAGAGAGACCGTAGCCGTGTGCCACAGTTGGCATGTTAACATTGTTTGAATGAAACATTTTTTTCCCACTTGTGTTTGATGGCTCGTTGTTAACTCCATGTATTTTAGATGTGAATGAATGCAGTCAACACCCGGCGGTGTGTGGTCCAAACTCAGAGTGCAACAACACAGCTGGAGACTACGAGTGTGCGTGCCACACTGGCTATAACGAAACCAATCCCAGTTCAAGAAGTAGTCCTGCCAATCCATGTAAAGGTACGGTCACCTCAGAGAAAGTCGAAGGAGAGAGTCCCACTCTTGTAAAGTTGCCGTTTCCAAACTGACTGCAGCCGAGATGGTTTTGGTTGCCTTTCCGCTCTGTATCCAGGAGATGGCACTCACAGCACGAGTACAGAATGTAACTTATGGAGTTCTACGGAGCTATTGCCCTAAAAAAAATAGTCTCTCAGGATATCATTTGTGTCTAGTAATTAAAATATTGTTTGTTATGGCTAATGTTTTATAATTGAGATGATTTTGGCTATCAGTGTGTTGCTAATATGTTCAACTTTAGCCAGTTATGACTAACAGTGTTGCCAACGCTTTATATTTTAGATGTGAATGAATGTGATGCCAAGCCACCAGTCTGTGGTCCAAACTCAGACTGCAGCAACACAGATGGAGACTACGAGTGTTCGTGCCACACTGGCTACAATGTCAGCAACAGCAATAGAAGACACGGTCCTGATAACCCTTGCACTGGTAAGTAGGGTTTATACCGTTTGTAGAGAGACAGTAGCCGTGTGCCACAGTTGGCATATTAACATTGTTTGAATGGAACATTTTTTTCCCACTTGTGTTTGATGGCTCGTTGTCAACTCCATGTATTTTAGATGTGAATGAATGCAGTCAACATCCAGCGGTGTGTGGTCCAAACTCAGAGTGCAACAACACAGCTGGAGACTACGAGTGTGCGTGCCACACTGGCTATAACGAAACCAATCCCAGTTCAAGAAGTAGTCCTGCCAATCCATGTAAAGGTACGGTCACCTCAGAGAAAGTCGAAGGAGAGAGTCCCACTCTTGCAAAGTTGCAGTTTCCAAACTGACTGCAGCCGAGATGGTTTTGGTTGCCTTTCCGCTCTGTATCCAGGAGATGGCACTCACAGCACGAGTGTACACAGAATGTAACTTATGGAGTTCTACGGAGCTATTGTCCTAAAAAATAGTCTCTCAGGATATCATTTGTTTCTAGTAATTGAAATATTGTTTGTTATGGCTAATGTTTTATAATTGAGATGATTTTGGCTATCAGTGTGTTGCTAATATGTTCAACTTTAGCCAGTTATGACTAACAGTGTTGCTAACGCTTTATTTTTTAGATGTGAATGAATGTGATGCCAGTCCACCAGTCTGTGGTCCAAACTCAGACTGCAGCAACACAGATGGAGACTACGAGTGTTCGTGCCACGCTGGCTATAATGTCAGCAACCCCAAGAGAAGCAGTCCAGACAACCCCTGCACTGGTAAGAGTTTAGAAGAGTTCACACCAAAGATCACTGTGAGAAAAAAGGACAAAAATAACTGTAGGCTTTCAAACCGGAAACACTCACAAAATGTTGGCAGGGTCACAGCCAGAACGTCAGATAAAGACTACAGCGAATTTGGGTTTTAGATAAGGCATTAAGGAGAAACAAGAACCAATAAGGGGCCCAGAAAAAAAACAAGGATAATCAGTCACAGGTGAATGGCATAAACAATCACAGACAAGAACAGTGAGTTCAGAAGTACACTTGCTACTGTACATTCTTGTTTTTAATACCAGCTACTCATTTTATATTTTAGATGTGAATAAATGTCATGCCAAGCCACCAGTCTGTGGGTTCAAACTCAGACTGCACTAACACAGATGGAAACTATGAGTGTTCGTGCCACACTGGCTACAATGTCAGCAACAGCAATAGAAGACACGGTCCTGATAACCCTTGCACTGGTAAGTAGGGTTTGTACCGTTTGTAGAGAGACAGTAGCCGTGTGCCACAGTTGGCATGTTAACATTGTTTGAATGAAACATGATTTTTTCCACTTGTGTTTGATGGCTCGTTGTTAACTCCATGCATTTTAGATGTGAATGAATGCAGTCAACACCCGGCGGTGTGTGGTCCAAACTCAGAGTGCAACAACACAGCTGGAGACTACGAGTGTTCGTGCCAGAGTGGATATAACAAAACCAATTCCAGTTCAAGAAGTAGTTCTGCCAATCCATGTAAAGGTACGGTCACCTCAGAGAAAGTCGAAGGAGAGAGTCCCACTCTTGTAAAGTTGCAGTTTCCAAACTGACTGCAGCCGAGATGGTTTTGGTTGCCTTTCCGCTCTGTATCCAGGAGATGGCACTCACAGCTCGAGTGTACACAGAATGTAACTTATGGAGTTCTACGGAGCTATTGCCCTAAAAAAAATAGTCTCTCAGGATATCATTTGTGTCTAGTAATTTAAAAGTCGTTTGTAATGGCTAATGTTTTATAATTGAGATGATTTTGGCTATCAGTGTGTTGCTAATATGTTCAACTTTAGCCAGTTATGACTAACAGTGTTGCTAACGCTTTATTTTTTAGATGTGAATGAATGTGATGCCAGTCCACCAGTCTGTGGTCCAAACTCAGACTGCAGCAACACAGATGGAGACTACGAGTGTTCGTGCCACGCTGGCTATAATGTCAGCAACAGCAATAGAAGACATGGTCCTGATAACCCCTGCACTGGTAAGTAGGGATTATATTGTTTGTAGAGAGACAGTAGCCGTGTGCCACAGTTGGCATGTTAACATTGTTTGAATGAAACATGTTTTTTTCCTCTTGTGTTTGATGGCTCGTTGTTAACTCCATGTATTTTAGATGTGAATGAATGCAGTCAACACCCGGCGGTGTGTGGTCCAAACTCAGAGTGCAACAACACAGCTGGAGACTACGAGTGTGCGTGCCACACTGGCTATAACGAAACCAATCCCAGTTCAAGAAGTAGTCCTGCCAATCCATGTAAAGGTACGGTCACCTCAGAGAAAGTCGAAGGAGAGAGTCCCACTCTTGTAAAGTTGCCGTTTCCAAACTGACTGCAGCCGAGATGGTTTTGGTTGCCTTTCCGCTCTGTATCCAGGAGATGGCACTCACAGCACGAGTGTACACAGAATGTAACTTATGGAGTTCTACGGAGCTATTGTCCTAAAAAATAGTCTCTCAGGATATCATTTGTTTCTAGTAATTGAAATATTGTTTGTTATGGCTAATGTTTTATAATTGAGATGATTTTGGCTATCAGTGTGTTGCTAATATGTTCAACTTTAGCCAGTTATGACTAACAGTGTTGCTAACGCTTTATATTTTAGATGTGAATGAATGTGATGCCAGTCCACCAGTCTGTGGTCCAAACTCAGACTGTAGCAACACAGATGGAAACTACGAGTGTTCGTGCCACACTGGCTACAATGTCAGCAACAGCAATAGAAGACACGGTCCTGATAACCCTTGCACTGGTAAGTAGGGTTTATACCGTTTGTAGAGAGACAGTAGCCGTGTGCCACAGTTGGCATATTAACATTGTTTGAATGGAACATTTTTTTCCCACTTGTGTTTGATGGCTCGTTGTCAACTCCATGTATTTTAGATGTGAATGAATGCAGTCAACATCCAGCGGTGTGTGGTCCAAACTCAGAGTGCAACAACACAGCTGGAGACTACGAGTGTGCGTGCCACACTGGCTATAACGAAACCAATCCCAGTTCAAGAAGTAGTCCTGCCAATCCATGTAAAGGTACGGTCACCTCAGAGAAAGTCGAAGGAGAGAGTCCCACTCTTGTAAAGTTGCAGTTTCCAAACTGACTGCAGCCGAGATGGTTTTGGTTGCCTTTCCGCTCTGTATCCAGGAGATGGCACTCACAGCTCGAGTGTAAACAGAATGTAACTTATGGAGTTCTACGGAGCTATTGCCCTAAAAAAATAGTCTCTCAGGATATCATTTGTGTCTAGTAATTAAAATATTGTTTGTTATGGCTAATGTTTTATAATTGAGATGATTTTGGCTATCAGTGTGTTGCTAATATGTTCAACTTTAGCCAGTTATGACTAACAGTGTTGCTAACGCTTTATATTTTAGATGTGAATGAATGTGATGCCAAGCCACCAGTCTGTGGTCCAAACTCAGACTGCAGCAACACAGATGGAGACTACGAGTGTTCGTGCCACGCTGGCTATAATGTCAGCAACCCCAAGAGAAGCAGTCCAGACAACCCCTGCACTGGTAAGAGTTTAGAAGAGTTCACACCAAAGATCACTGTGAGAAAAAAGGACAAAAATAACTGTAGGCTTTCAAACCGGAAACACTCACAAAATGTTGGCAGGGTCACAGTCAGAAAGTCAGATAAAGACTACAGCGAATTTGGGGTTTAGATAAGGCATTAAGGAGAAACAAGAACCAATAAGGGGCCCAGAAAAAAAACAAGGATAATCAGTCACAGGTGAATGGCATAAACAATCACAGACAAGAACAGTGAGTTCAGAAGTACACTTGCTACTGTACATTCTTGTTTTTAATACCAGCTACTCATTTTATATTTTAGATGTGAATGAATGTCATGCCAAGCCACCAGTCTGTGGTCCAAACTCAGACTGCACCAACACAGATGGAAACTACGAGTGTTCGTGCCACACTGGCTACAATGTCAGCAACAGCAATAGAAGACACGGTCCTGATAACCCCTGCACTGGTAAGTAGGGTTTATACCATTTGTAGAGAGACGGTAGCCGTGTGCCACAGTTGGCATGTTAACATTGTTTGAATGAAAAAAAAATTCCCACTTGTGTTTGATGGCTCGTTGTCAACTCCATGTATTTTAGATGTGAATGAATGCAGTCAACATCCGGCGGTGTGTGGTCCAAACTCAGAGTGCAACAACACAGCTGGAGACTACGAGTGTGCGTGCCACACTGGCTATAACGAAACCAATCCCAGTTCAAGAAGTAGTCCTGCAAATCCATGTAAAGGTACGGTCACCTCAGAGAAAGTCGAAGGAGAGAGTCCCACTCTTGTAAAGTTGCCGTTTCCAAACTGACTGCAGCCGAGATGGTTTTGGTTGCCTTTCCGCTCTGTATCCAGGAGATGGCACTCACAGCTCGAGTGTACACAGAATGTAACTTATGGAGTTCTACGGAGCTATTGCCCTAAAAAAATAGTCTCTCAGGATATCATTTGTGTCTAGTAATTAAAATATTGTTTGTTATGGCTAATGTTTTATAATTGAGATGATTTTGGCTATCAGTGTGTTGCTAATATGTTCAACTTTAGCCAGTTATGACTAACAGTGTTGCTAACGCTTTATTTTTTAGATGTGAATGAATGTGATGCCAGTCCACCAGTCTGTGGTCCAAACTCAGACTGCAGCAACACAGATGGAGACTACGAGTGTTCGTGCCACGCTGGCTATAATGTCAGCAACCCCAAGAGAAGCAGTCCAGACAACCCCTGCACTGGTAAGAGTTTAGAAGAGTTCACACCAAAGATCACTGTGAGAAAAAAGGACAAAAATAACTGTAGGCTTTCAAACCGGAAACACTCACAAAATGTTGGCAGGGTCACAGCCAGAAAGTCAGATAAAGACTACAGCGAATTTGGGGTTTAGATAAGGCATTAAGGAGAAACAAGGACCAATAAGGGGCACAGAAAAAAAACAAGGATAATCAGTCACAGGTGAATGGCATAAACAATCACAGACAAGAACAGTGAGTTCAGAAGTACACTTGCTACTGTACATTCTTGTTTTTAATACCAGCTACTCTGTGTTCATGTCTATAGTAGATTAGCTACCTCCTCTGTGGCCATGCGCGTAGAAGCTAGCTAGTCTGAATCCAACTTAATGGAGTGGAATGTGTTTCAGATATCCATGAGTGCCTGGAAACTCCAGGGATCTGTGGGCCCAACTCTCATTGTGCTAACTATCGAGGGGGCCACAACTGTTCTTGTGCTGATGGATACCAAGTCACCAACGCTGCTCTGCTCATCAATAGCAGCAACCCATGCACAGGTAACCATGACAACAGCTATTACACTCTTGGCTAAAGCTAACCACATAGGCATATTACACTCATGGCAAAGGTAAACTACATAGACATATTACCACTCATGGCTAATGCTAACCGTGCAGTATATACATACATAAAAGTGTGTTGCTATAATTTTATACTCTAGCCAGTTATGACTAACAGTGTGCTGTTAACATTTTATATTTTAGATGTGAATGAATGTCATGCCAAGCCACCAGTCTGTGGTCCAAACTCAGACTGCAGCAACACAGATGGAAACTACGAGTGTTCGTGCCACACTGGCTACAATGTCAGCAACAGCAATAGAAGACACGGTCCTGATAACCCTTGCACTGGTAAGTAGGGTTTGTACCGTTTGTAGAGAGACAGTAGCCGTGTGCCACAGTTGGCATGTTAACATTGTTTGAATGAAACATGTTTTTTTCCTCTTGTGTTTGATGGCTCGTTGTTAACTCCATGTATTTTAGATGTGAATGAATGCAGTCAACACCCGGCGGTGTGTGGTCCAAACTCAGAGTGCAACAACACAGCTGGAGACTACGAGTGTGCGTGCCACACTGGCTATAACGAAACCAATCCCAGTTCAAGAAGTAGTCCTGCCAATCCATGTAAAGGTACGGTCACCTCAGAGAAAGTCGAAGGAGAGAGTCCCACTCTTGTAAAGTTGCAGTTTCCAAACTGACTGCAGCCGAGATGGTTTTGGTTGCCTTTCCGCTCTGTATCCAGGAGATGGCACTCACAGCTCGAGTGTACACAGAATGTAACTTATGGAGTTCTACGGAGCTATTGCCCTAAAAAAATAGTCTCTCAGGATATCATTTGTGTGTCTAGTAATTAAAATATTGTTTGTAATGGCTAATGTTTTATTATTGAGATGATTTTGGCTATCAGTGTGTTGCTAATATGTGCAACTTTAGCCAGTTATGACTAACAGTGTTGCTAACGCTTTATATTTTAGATGTGAATGAATGTGATGCCAGTCCACCAGTCTGTGGTCCAAACTCAGACTGCAGCAACACAGATGGAGACTATGAGTGTTCGTGCCACACTGGCTATAATGTCAGCAACCCCAAGAAAAGAAGCAGTCCAGACAACCCCTGCACTGGTAAGAGTTTAGAAGAGTTCACACCAAAGATCACTGTGAGAAAAAAGGACAAAAATAACTGTAGGCTTTCAAACCGGAAACACTCACAAAATGTTGGCAGGGTCACAGCCAGAACGTCAGATAAAGACTACAGCGAATTTGGGGTTTAGATAAGGCATTAAGGAGAAACAAGAACAAATAAGGGGAACAGAAATAAACCAAGGATTATCAGTCACACAGGTGAATGGCATACATTTCAGAAGTACACTTGCTACTGTCAATTGTCTGTATGAGCACTGTCTATGTCCATACTGTCTTAAGTCCATGTATAAGTACTGTCTATGTCTATACTGTCTATGTCCTTACCTAGATTAGTCTGTCTGTATGGGAAAGCAAGAAATGTAATTTCAAATTCTTTGTATGACCAGTGCATGTAAAGAAATTGACAATAAAACCTACTTGACTTGACTTGACTACTGTACATTCTTGTTTTTAATACCAGCTACTCTGTATTCATGTGTATAGTAGATTAGCTACCTCCTCTGTGGCCATGTGCGTAGAAGCTAGCTAGTCTGTATCCAACTTAGTGGAGTGGAATGTGTTTCAGATATCCATGAGTGCCTGGAAACTCCAGGGATCTGTGGGCCCAACTCTCATTGTGCTAACTATCGAGGGGGCCACAACTGTTCTTGTGCTGATGGATACCAAGTCACCAACGCTGCTCTGCTCATCAATAGCAGCAACCCATGTACAGGTAACCATGATAACAGCTATTACACTCTTGGCTAAAGCTAACCCCATAGGCATATTACACTCATGGCAAAGGTAAACTACATACGCATATTACCACTCATGGCTAATGCTAACCGTGCAGAATATACATACATAAAAGTGTAATGCTATAATTTTATACTCTAACCAGTTATGACTAACAGTGTGCTGTTAACATTTTATATTTTAGATGTGAATGAATGTCATGCCATTCCACCAGTCTGTGGTCCAAACTCAGACTGTAGCAACACAGATGGAAACTACGAGTGTTCGTGCCACACTGGCTACAATGTCAGCAACAGCAATAGAAGACACGGTCCTGATAACCCTTGCACTGGTAAGTAGGGTTTGTACCGTTTGTAGAGAGACAGTAGCCGTGTGCCACAGTTGGCATGTTAACATTGTTTGAATGAAACATGATTTTTTCCACTTGTGTTTGATGGCTCGTTGTTAACTCCATGCATTTTAGATGTGAATGAATGCAGTCAACACCCGGCGGTGTGTGGTCCAAACTCAGAGTGCAACAACACAGCTGGAGACTACGAGTGTTCGTGCCAGAGTGGATATAACAAAACCAATCCCAGTTCAAGAAGTAGTTCTGCCAATCCATGTAAAGGTACGGTCACCTCAGAGAAAGTCGAAGGAGAGAGTCCCACTCTTGTAAAGTTGCAGTTTCCAAACTGACTGCAGCCGAGATGGTTTTGGTTGCCTTTCCGCTCTGTATCCAGGAGATGGCACTCACAGCTCGAGTGTACACAGAATGTAACTTATGGAGTTCTACGGAGCTATTGCCCTAAAAAAATAGTCTCTCAGGATATCATTTGTGTCTAGTAATTAAAATATTGTTTGTAATGGCTAATGTTTTATAATTGAGATGATTTTGGCTATCAGTGTGTTGCTAATATGTACAACTTTAGCCAGTTATGACTAACAGTGTTGCTAACGCTTTATATTTTAGATGTGAATGAATGTGATGCAAGTCCACCAGTCTGTGGTCCAAACTCAGACTGCAGCAACACAGATGGAGACTATGAGTGTTCATGCCACACTGGCTATAATGTCAGCAACCCCAAGAAAAGAAGCAGTCCAGACAACCCCTGCACTGGTAAGAGTTTAGAAGAGTTCACACCAAAGATCACTGTGAGAAAAAAGGACAAAAATAACTGTAGGCTTTCAAACCGGAAACACTCACAAAATGTTGGCAGGGTCACAGTCAGAAAGTCAGATAAAGACTACAGCGAATTTGGGGTTTAGATAAGGCATTAAGGAGAAACAAGAGCCAATAAGGGGAACAGAAAAAAAACAAGGATAATCAGTCACACAGGTGAATGGCATACATTTCAGAAGTACACTTGCTACTGTACATTCTTGTTTTTAATACCAGCTACTCTGTATTCATGTGTATAGTAGATTAGCTACCTCCTCTGTGGCCATGTGCGTAGAAGCTAGCTAGTCTGTATCCAACTTAGTGGAGTGGAATGTGTTTCAGATATCCATGAGTGCCTGGAAACTCCAGGGATCTGTGGGCCCAACTCTAATTGTACTAACTATCGAGGGGGCCACAACTGTTCTTGTGCTGATGGATACCAAGTCACCAACGCTGCTCTGCACATCAATAGCAGCAACCCATGTACAGGTAACCATGACAACAGCTATTACACTCTTGGCTAAAGCTAACCCCATGGGTATATTACACTCATGGCAAAGGTAAACTACATACGCATATTACCACTCATGGCTAATGCTAACCGTGCAGAATATACATACATAAAAGTGTAATGCTATAATTTTATACTCTAACCAGTTATGACTAACAGTGTGCTGTTAACATTTTATATTTTAGATGTGAATGAATGTCATGCCATTCCACCAGTCTGTGGTCCAAACTCAGACTGTAGCAACACAGATGGAAACTACGAGTGTTCGTGCCACACTGGCTACAATGTCAGCAACAGCAATAGAAGACACGGTCCTGATAACCCTTGCACTGGTAAGTAGGGTTTGTACCGTTTGTAGAGAGACAGTAGCCGTGTGCCACAGTTGGCATGTTAACATTGTTTGAATGAAACATGATTTTTTCCACTTGTGTTTGATGGCTCGTTGTTAACTCCATGCATTTTAGATGTGAATGAATGCAGTCAACACCCGGCGGTGTGTGGTCCAAACTCAGAGTGCAACAACACAGCTGGAGACTACGAGTGTGCGTGCCACACTGGCTATAACGAAACCAATCCCAGTTCAAGAAGTAGTCCTGCCAATCCATGTAAAGGTACGGTCACCTCAGAGAAAGTCGAAGGAGAGAGTCCCACTCTTGTAAAGTTGCAGTTTTCAAAATGACTGCAGCCGAGATGGTTTTGGTTGCATTTCCGCTCTGTATCCAGGAGATGGCACTCACAGCACGAGTACAGAATGTAACTTATGGAGTTCTACGGAGCTATAGACCCCTTTAGAGTTTGTAAACAGGTATGACGTAATTCAGCTGCGTGCGCACCGCTGTCTCAAAATCGACCATGCTCCATTCACTTGTACAGAGACTCGACAGGTGTTTTTCTGAAATAAGATAGCAGATGCTCGCGATAACTTCAGATATGCAGTGGGCACCACAGACACAGGCATTCCTGGCGATGTCATCAGTCCAGTCAGTAGTTTAATGTCTTGTAACAACAAACATCTCCAATGCTTCTGGATCAGCCTCTTTCCTCTCAAAATAGCATAACAAGTGTACTTTTCGGAATCTCTATTTTATATCAACGTACACGTTTCAGAACGGCAGTTTTTCTCTCTTTAGTGTCTGCCCTGTCAGCCAGTATTACATACATACTAGACCTATGATTTTTGGCCCAGGCCCGAGCCCGAACCCGAACCCGAGCCAATTTCGGGTCGGGTCGGGCCTGAAATGTCACTCATTACGTTCGGGTAGGGTCGGGTTCGGCTTCTCTATCGTTGACAGTTTTTTTTTTTTTTTTTTTTTTTAAATAAATAAATAGGCTATGTAGGCTGTGCGTTAATAATATTCCACGTCAGTTGATAATCCAGCAGTGCAGTGCCTGCTGCTAGAATGCACGTGCTTTCCCTCGCCTCTCCCTCCCATCACAGTGCGCTGAGGCATTTCGGCCGTGTTTTGGCCACGAGAGACGCGTGGTCTGCAAAAAACAGAGGTCGCCTCATCAACCCGACACATACTGTAGCCTAATAAACTCTTGCAATGGCAATTCAAGAACTCCTTCATTCCTGTTCTGCTGCTCGCGTCGTTGTTCTTCTTTGTCTCGCTGTCTCTCTCTGTGAAAGTGCCGCGCTAGATTTTTAAGGTCGTACTGCTGCTGTGGCTTATGGCCCAATGATCAGCCGGTCAAAATGACGGACGCCCTTAAAATTTTCCGCCAACTCTTAAAAAAAGCGTCAATGATGGATTATCGCTTAATGTAACCTCTGTGCACTGCAGTGCAGCATACACAGAAATATAAAAGATGGCCTGCATGTTTATACAGTCTATTTAACTTAGATTTCGTAACAAAATACTTTAATGGCTTTAATTTAAGGGCTTTGATTTGTTATCATAGATCACCCCTCCTTATAAATAAAGTTTGAAATTTCGGGCTTCCCTCGGGCTCGGGCCTACACATCCAATAATTAGTCGGCCTCGGGCCGGGCCCGGCCCAATTCCCATGTGCCCATGTCGGTGCGGGCTTGGATTTTTTTACCCGTTCTTACCTCTGATACAGACCATCCACTTCCTATTTTACCCATGCCTGCAGTTCACCTAGTGGCTGCTGTCGAGAGAGCGCAGCCCATTCTTACTGAATGGAGTCTGCACTACCCCTAGAGTGCAGTACCACCCAGAAGAGTGGAGTCTCTCGTAATATCCTTAAAACATCTCAGGTGTGTTTGAGTCAACGATGCGAACGCAATCATGAGGACGTCAACTCTGAACGGGTCTATAGACCCTTTAGAGTTTGTAAACAGGTATGACGTAATTTGGCTGCGTGCGCACCGCTGCCTCAAAATCGTCCATGCTCCGTTCACTTGTACAGAGACTCGACAGATGTTTTTTCCGAAATAAGGTTACGGATGCTCGCGCTTACCTCAGATATGCAGTGGGCACCACGGACACAGATATTCCTGGCGATGTCATCAGTCCAGTCAGAAGTTTAATGTCTTGTAACATCAAACATCTCCTATGCTTCTGGAACGGTCTCTTCCCTCTCAAAATAGCATAACAAGTGTACTTTTCTGAATCTCTATTTTTTATCAACGTACACACTTCAGAACGGCAGTTTTTCTCTCTTTAAGGCCCATTTATACCCTACGGAACCGGACGAAATTCGTCTTTCCGGGCCAACCGTTGCTCCCGGAGTTGCATTCATACCTCCGTCCGTAAAATTGATGTTACGTAATAAATCCTCTAGAGGGCAGAGTCGGTTGGCTATGAATGGAGAGTTGCTGTGGTAGATTTGTGTTCGTTTTACAAATTATTTAGCCCAAATAAAATAGTCAGACCGAGGATTCACGGAGATAACACACTGAAACAACTTTAAGATTTGTGTAATGATGTATAAACAAATCCAGGAGGCTTCGTGCTGGCCATTTAGGTTTGTTGTTGGGAAAACGAACGTCCTCCGAGCCCAAATGTTAACAAATGAGGCATGTTTTTAGCTTGGCTAGCATGGTAGTGGAAATATACCCTTTCACAAACTCACAGGTTATTTAATTTACTATTTGTATCGTTTTTAGATGTGAAATACTTCTCTTCTTCGTTGAGTTTTGTAAATTGGTGTCTTTTTCACTATACTGCCACCCACGGATTCCTCTGGTATTGCTCCGTTTCACCCGTAGTCACCGGATTGCTAAGCACTCGACCAACGGACAAACTGACGGATGAAACGACCCCCGGAACCGGGTGAAAGCGTCCGTTTCCGTAATTACCGTAGGGTATAAATGGGCCTTTAGTGTCTGCACTATCACCCTGTATTACATACAGAATCACCACTTCCATTTTTACCCATGCCTACAGTTCTCCTAGTGACCGCTGTTGAGATACGGCTCTGATCGTAGCAGCCCGTTCTTTCTGAATGGAGTGCTGTAGCTATTACCACCCAGAAAAGTGGAGTCGTAATATCCTAAAAAATCTCTGGTGTGTTTGAGTCAACGATGCGCCCGCATTCATGATTACGTCGACTCTGAACGGATCTATTGCCCTCAAAAATCGTCTCACAGGATGTCATTTGTGTCCAGTAATTTAAATATTGTTTGTTATGGCTTACTTTTTATACTTGAGATACTTTTGGCTATAAGTGACTTCTTAATATTTCAAACTTTTGCCAGTTATGACTAACAGTGTGTTGTTAACATTTAATATTTTAGATTTGAATGAATGTGATGCCAAGCCACCAATCTGTGGTCCAAACTCAGACTGCAACAACACAGATGGAAACTATGAGTGTTTGTGTCAGAGTGGATATGAAGTACTGAAGCCCAATGCAAGAAGTGGTCCTGAAAATCCATGCACAGGTAGGAATCATAGGTTCACTATGTGTTTGCTCACCTGAAGATGCTGAGGAAGGCTTAGGCCAAATCGTCTGTCTTTCATGCTAACCCACTAGAACAAAATACAAGAATTACACTCGAGAGTGCGGCTTTTCTACTAAACTTGTTCACCTGAAAACAATTGGTGTCCTTTCGTTAGCATGTGAGCATACATTAGCATATTGTGTTACTCATAGGGGTGGGTGGATACATCAGATACAGGGTGATTCGTTCAATGGATGTTTCATTGGCAGGCGTTTCATTCACCATGCAGATGTTTCGTTCATCAGAGCAGGCGTTTTGTACATAGGAAGTAGTCGCCCTGCTAATGAAACGCCCATTGAACGAATTCAATCGCCCTGCTCCCGTGTCATCTGCGATATCCCTGTCAATGTTGTTTTGATGATGTGTAATTTTGTATTATCAAGGTTATATTATTAGGCCCTTTTATTATTAGCATTATTATTATTATTATTATTACTATTAAATAATCAAAAAAGCACATTAACTTCCTCACCTTGACGCCACAGCATGCCTTGGAGTGCTTTAAAAGAAAAAAAAGTACTATACCATGTGACTGGTAGTGTTTTGTCCAAAAAGCCTTGCATCAGGCCCGCTGGCAGCAGCAAAGCGGGGACAAAAATGCACATTTCAATTGAGTGTGCAATTAGATGCATCCTTGTTGGGCAATCGATTTGTGTCCTATGTGCCTAATTGACCCAAAAAGTGAGTAATTTTGTGTTAATACTGCAAGTTTAAAATCCATTGCTTGTCTATGTTATATGTTAGATGTTTAGGATTTTTAGAATGAAGTGTAGAAACCGTTGTGGTTGTAGCTTGTAAGATTCCTACATTTTAGATCACTGTGCACTTCGCTACACTTGGCTCAATATTTTAAGTTAAAAGTTTGCTAGATTTTTGATTGCTTGGTTGGTGCCTTTGGAAATTTCCACGACTAGCCGAGCAGTCTCTGTACTATCTTTAAGTGACTCCTAAAGGGTGCTATTGCTCCATATAGCCTCCCTGTGCATGACTCTGTGCAATGTTTCTGATAGGAATTTCCCTGTAGCCCACACTTTTCCCCTTTTTTGGCACACATTTGTTCACGCACTTGTTAAAATAAATTATTGGAAATACATTTGGAATAAAATACTACAGTAAAAATACATAATTACAGTTTTTGATTATTTGCTTAAGTGGCAGCATACAAAGGATAAATAGTATTTGCCCTATAATAGAGCCCTGGTGAACCCCACAGTTCACAGTCATTTGTAATGAGTTATGGCCTCCAATGGCAACAAAAATGCATTTCTTGCGTGCAATTTTAGCCACATAGAATGTACAACCATCTGTACCCTTACAGACATAGGTCATAGAAACAAGACTGTGATATAAGTTTCAAAAAGGAACAAAAGCAAAATGTAGATACTTTATGATTCTGCATTTCACAGCATCAGTTTTTGTTTTACAGATGTAAATGAATGCAGAGAGACACCAAGCATATGTGGATTCAACTCACACTGTAACAACACCGAGGGAGGCTACAGCTGTTCCTGTGACGATGGTTTCCAAGCAACCAACGCAATTCAAACCATAAGCAAAAATAATCAATGCACAGGTAAACATTTTAATGCCATTTTACTGAATGTAGTGTTAAAATATATCATATGCATTTGTCTAATGCAACACTGTTACCATGTTATTTCAGATGTGGAGGAATGCCTCCAAGATCCACCAGTCTGTGGTCCAAACTCAGTGTGCAACAACACCATTGGAGGCTACGTGTGTAAATGTCAGAGTGGATATGAAGTAATCAAGGTCAATGTAAGAAACGACCCTACCAATCTATGCACAGGTAGGAATGTTTTCTTTGTGTGTTTCTTACTCATCTGATTACTAGTCTGCTCCTTCATTAGCAGTGTATAAGTGATAGAAACATGCAGAAGTATGCAACTAGACAGACTTACTGGTTTCATCGCCAGGTATCTGTAATGGACTGGCCTGCGTTTGCTACCATATTACTATGTGAGATATGAATGTATGAATGCCACTCACCTAGTCTGTTGACCAAACTAAGTCTACACAGCAACACAGTTATGTCTAACAGTGTATTGCTAATGTTTTATACTCTAGCCAGTTATGACTAACCGTGTATTGACAACTTTTTACACTCTAATGAGTTATGTCTAACAGTGTTGCTAACGCTTTATATTTTAGATGTGAATGAATGTGATGCCAGTCCACCAGTCTGTGGTCCAAACTCAGAGTGCAGCAACACAGATGGAGACTACGAGTGTTCATGTCTGAGTGGATATGACGTCCTGAATGGCAGTTTGAAGATCAGCACTGTCAATCCCTGTAGAAGTGAGTTTAACCAAGATTATGATATGCAAGACTGGCCTTGATCAGAGATGGATATGCCTAGATAAACCTGCAGGGGGTCCTCGATTGGCCAAAGGGATGGGGGGATTACAGGACTGGATTTTTTATTCTGACATTCTCGTCACAGGACAATAGAAGGATTTTCACTCTGTTAGACCTAGTTACCATTCCCATGTTAAACATACTCAGTGGTATTGCTCTGTTAAACATCCACTTCCCCAACTGAATGACGCAAGGCTAATTAATTATACTAGGCCTACAACACTTGAAATCGATTAAATAAAGAAGTGATTAATTAAAATAGTTTTGTCTCATCCTGACTAGGGGCCCAAGGGGACCCAGGGGCCCAAGGGGAACTCAATGCAGATGTCGATGCCAATTGCAGTCGATGTCAGAGGACCTCTATTCTCTAGGATCTACTACTCACACTGAGATGGGGCATATCTGAAGAGAACCGAGAGAGAAGGGTGATGAGAATTGGGGGGTGGGGGGGTGGCAAGGCTGGCTGGCACAATCAGACGGCCCCTGGGCCACAGGGGGCCCTTTGCAAACTCCTGTACCTGTAGCCCAGACCCCTCATAATCCGGCCTTGCATGCCAAAATACATTTCTTATAAAACTGTGCATATCGTCTTAATGCAAAGTAACTTTTCAGTTTGTTGTGTTATTGCAAAGTAACAGTTGTGTATGTGGTCTGATTGGCAAGTAACAGGTGTGTGTTATCTTATTCTTCAGAAACATTTGAGTATCGGTATGTTATTGGGAAATAACAATTGTTTGCTTTTGTATTGTCTTATTGTCAGTGACATTTGTTTCTGTTTGTGTTGCTATTAAGTAACAGGTGTATTTGTTTATGTGTGCGTTGTTGTAAAGTTACAGGTGTATGTGTTTCTACATATTTGTGTTGCAGAGTGGAGTCTGACCTGTGAGGGGCATCATAGCGCGCTGAAGTGTGGTTGGTATTCCTCTCATTCTGTGTGTGTGTGTGTGTGTGTGTGTGTGTGTGTGTGTGTGTGTGTGTGTGTGTGAGTGTGCGTTCGTGTGTGCGTGTGTATGTGTGTGTGTGTCTTTGTATGTTTAGGGTCTGTGCTTATTTCTTAATTACGGTGTGTGTGTGTGTGCGTGCGCGTGCGCGTGCATGTCTGTGTTCCTGTGTTCCTGTGTTAAGGTTCTCAGGTCATCGAGATTCTGGCCGCTAACTACAGACGAACAAACACACACAGCTGTGTTGTTGGAAAGAATCCCAGTCGCCATAGCAATACCAGCTGCTCTTCCTCCGACACACTCCCTATCGTCAAGGAGAGGTAAGCGTGCTAACTGAGTTTAGACTGTGTGTGTGTGTGTGTGTGTGTGTGTGTGTGTGTGTGTGTGTGTGTGTGTGTGTGAGTGTGAGTGTGTGTGTGTGTGTGTGCGTCTGTTTATCGCTCATTTAGTCAGGGACCGTGTGCAAAGTTCATTAATTTAAGTGAAGTAAATTAAGTTAAGATTACAACGTTTTAGCTCATTGCTAACACACGCCCTATCATCAGGGATAGGTGAGCGCGTTCAAAATGGCTTCATCCTCCTGTAAGTCTATTGTTTTGTTTTATCAAAACTAACTGCTATAGCTAATTGAGTTTGACACTTTCCTCCCCGCTGTAGCTGTGAGGGCCACAGCTCGTGTGTGGTGAGTGCAGTCAGCAGTGATTCTGATCCCTGCCCTGGGAGACACAAATACCTGGAGATTCACTACCACTGTGTGCCACCCCGTAAGTTACTATCTCTCTCTCTCTCTCTCACTCACTCACTCACTCACTCACTCACTCACTCACTCACTCACTCACTCACTCACTCACTCACTCACTCACTCACTCACTCTCTCTCTCTCTCTCTCTCTCTCTCTCTCTCTCTCTCTCTCTCTCTCTCTCTCTCTCTCTCTCTCTCTCTCTCTGTCTCTCTCTCTCTTTCTCTCCCACTCTCTCTTTCTCACATACAGCACACATGCACATACGGACGCAAAGAGAGCTGTTAAGATGTTAGTGCATTTAGTTCAAAACAGAACACAGACACGTCCAGTCCACATGAGAGTGCCGCCTAACCTCTGGGTCCCTGGGCCTACAAAAAGTGTCAGTGGTGACACTTGCAAATCTTTGGAAGACTTGTTGTTGCCCGCCTACCCGATGTGGGCTCTTTTGCTCTGTACCCTGACATATGTTTTTGGCGATATCTGTCAACAGAACCAATTGTTTCACTATTTACTTTCACGTTTTAAATGTGTATTTTGCAGGCAATTTGTGTTTTAAACTGTCTGTTTTATATGAAACATAGAACCGTCACAGAAACGCTAAATAAGGTCTCCAACTGGTCAGCTAACATTATCACATTATTTACAGTGACATACTACATTTGATGTAAAACAACAATATAAAGGAAAGTATAAAATAAATATATAACTAGAAATGCACTCAGAGGAATGTCAAAATTCACCCTCTCCGCAATTCAATTTGCGGACACTAGGGGCGTCTTGATTTCTAGGCTAGTAATGGTGAAGAATCTTTTAAAAAATCCTCCGGATCACCACCAGAATTTAATCACCTTTTCCTTGGGTCATTTCCAACAGCTCATCTGCAGATAGACAGACAGACAGACGGACAGACAAATAAAAATGTTTTCTCCATGGAGGTGTGGCGTTAGCGAGGAACAAGGTGATGGGAGGTTAGATAGCGAAAGGGCAAAGTTGTCAGCAAATTTGCTGTCATCAAACATTTAAGTCCAAACGACACCAGTATGACTACACAGTAAGGGGAAATAATAATTTATCCAGGTCTTTTAAATTAAATAATTTACTTGGAAGTCACTGGACTATATTCTGTGTTTCTACAAAAAACACCTGTAGATTACTGGAACATTAAATGTTAAGAGGTAGTAATCGTGTGTGTTGTCTTGTGTTGCAGAGTCGAGTCTGACATGTGAGGGTCAACACGGAACTCTGAATTGTGGTTGGTATTCCCATCTATGCTATGTGTAGGGTGTGTGTGTGTGTGTGTGTGTGTGTGTGTGTGTGTGTGTGTGTGTGTGTGTGTGTGTGTGTGTGCATGGGCGTAGCCAGCCATGTGAAGTAGGTGAGGTCCATGATGCGCGAGCAAAGCGCACGCCGAAATTTTATTAGTAATATAAAATATAAATAAAAAATGAACTCATAAAATAAATAAATATAGGCTACACAGGCCTACTGTATATATAGGGCCCTCCTCTATGAATGTATAGGCCTAATGAATAGGCCTATTGAATGGCTATGCTTTGGTATCATGCCTGTTTTATTATAAACAGCATCCTCCCAGTCAGTAAAGCCCTTTGTAAGGAAACTAAAGCTTGACCCTGAAGTTGCACAATAAGCTACATCCTCAGATGGCAAGTTGCTCAGCCATTCATATTTTTCTCCCAATGAAATTACACTTCAGCTGTTTTCCTCCAAAGATACAGGGATAGCTATCTCTGTAGTGTAAACCACCTATTTTGGAGTAAACTTTTTTCTTCCTAGAGTCGCATCAAACGTTTTGTTTTTATTTAGTTGTTATAGTTCTTCACAAGCGCAGAAGACAAAAGTCTATCAACGAGAAAGAAAAGTAGCCTATCCTCCGCGCTCCTGAGCCATCTGATGCGTCACGGCTATGCAGACACAGTAGTCACGGGAGCCTCTTCAGGTGTGGATATTTTACTGCGATTGACTCTGACGAAGACGTGGCAACGTCGATAGTCTTGGCACTTGTCCAAATGAACAGGAAAATATCCCCACCTGAAGATGTTCCGGTGACCTCCTCTGTCAGTGTTTATCACATGCTTTCCAATTTACAATCAATTACCTTTCACGGATATTTTACCTTTATGCAGCAGCTGATGCAGCAGCCGGCCTTCTTAAAATAATGACTCAAATGGCTTTTTAAGACACCATAGTACTTGTTACGCATGAGCTTTATGTAGGCTATACAACGGTTGGCTTTCTGTTAGCGGAGATCTCACCAAGCGCAGGCTTTCTGATAGCGGAGATCTCACCAAGCGCGTGCTTAATGGGCGCGTTCGTGAGGGCACATTACTGCGCAGGCTGCACACGCACACTTTGCCATTTCAAGGCATTTTTCCAACCAGAAAGCATGGTAATTTTGCTTTGCGCAATGCTCTGTCACGAACGCGACCAAACACTTGCGATGTCGGCTGAGTTGCGTTCTCCCCACGAGTCGCACCACTTGCGATATTAATCAATCTTGTTTACTCTCAAAAACAGAACACAAAGGCAAAACTAGAACACATAGCACATGGATGTTAACCACAGTTTGCAAAGGACGCTTCACAAAGGTTTATAGATGTTTTTGTGTGTTTCAGTTGGTCATATTTGCCGTTAAAATAATAATAATAATAAAAAAAACCTCTCACGATAGGCGAGGTCCGGACCTCGCTAGCCTCAAATGTAACTACAGCCATGTGTGTGTGTGTGTGTTTGTGCGCGCGTGAGCGTGGGCACGTGTTTGAAAGGTGTGTGTGTGTGTGCTACTGTGTATGTTCCTGTGTTTACGATCTGTCTGTGCTTGTATGTGTGTGTGTGTGTGTGTGTGTGTGTGTGTGTGTGTGTGTGTGTGTGCGTGCTCTGGGGTTCAGGCTCCCATTTCATACAGATACTGGCTGCGGACTACGGACGCTCAGACACACACACTTGTCCTGGTGACCTGACCACTCATCCGCTGATAAACAACTGCTCATCCTCCGTCACACTTTCTCGTGTCAGAGAAAGGTATGATAGCACATCAGGCCCCTTATATTCATACATCAATATATCTCAGACATTCAGATATATCCACATATCAATTTCCTCTGCATTCCTGACATTTCAAGGCAGTAGCGTATTTGATAGATGTACTGGTTTCAATCTCTGGCAAAACTGCCAGCACCCCTGGGGTTGACCGTGGACAATGCAAAGTAACTGACTGCTAATTTGTCTATGCTAATAACAATGGAGGGTTACAAGAGCAGTTGCTAATGTTAACACAGAGCAGATGAACCGTGTGTCTGAAATAGAGTTCGCAAGTCACCCGAAAGCATGGCTTTGCTTGTAGTCTTTCTTGTTAGCTTTTAACGCTGTGCCGGTTCCTATCGAATAGGACGTGTGAATGGTGGCCAGTCTCAAATAAGGTGTGAGTACAAACACGTTATTAGTGAACCCCCGCAAACTGTCGAGGGAGTTAAAAGTAGGCTGTAGGGATGACATGGTCGATCATTTTGTGTCGAACGGCAAAATAAATACGATGTTGCTATCAACATGCTAAAGTGGGAAAACAGGCAGACTAGGCCTACAGGAAGGGGATTTCATATGAGGAGATATCAAAAAATTCAAAAAACGGGCCTGCGCCTTTCAATGTGGCTTTAGTTGTGTGGTGGTGCGTTGGCTTGGAATATAGAGTAATACAAAGTCAGAAGTTTTGGTCCGGGGGCCGCATACAACCAATGTGGACCTCAAGCTGGCCGCATTAGTAACATCAATCGCAAAAAAAATGTAAGACAGCGGATTAGTGTTCATTACTATCACGTTTTAAGTGTGTTGAATATGTACAAACTAGAAAGCAATGCAATTCTGATAATCCTATGCAACATTTCATGGACTTCATTCATTCATTGCCAACCATCAATGAATTAAATACGGGACAGTTCATTTTGGCGGGGGTCTGGGGAAATTTTGTATTTCTTAGATGTAATTTCCTGCATTTTCGCGCATTTTAACATCCCGTTTCCAGTTTCAGCTTAATAGGAACCAATACAAATACAATTATATTTATTATTTAATCATAACCAATACCAAAACAATACGAATAAGAAGTATTAACATTTGATCTCTATATATGAGGTCTATATATGAGCTTTATCAAATGCCTGTCAGAGTACAAATTCACCATTTATAATAGAAGTGTGATGTGCACTTTACATACAGTATATACAGTAAAGGGACCATTGGGTTAATGCCATGCAGGTCTCGATTTTGCCCCGAGTGGCGTAGTTGCGCATTTTGGTTATTTAATTGAAAAAAAAAGTTAAAAAAAAAAAAAATGTGAGTGAACGATGGACACTGTGCACTGACCAGCCACAATGTTGTTTAAAGGAACAATTCACAGTGTTTCAATTTTATTCTATTCTTTTCTGGCCTGTCATGAGTTCATCTCGACCTGTCGCATCTTCGGACGCGGCCCAAGTCGGCAACGCACGCAGCGCCAACTAGTTAGCATTAGCTTGGCTCAGCTTTGCCTTGGAGAGCATCGGGTGCTTTAAGTTAGAAGTGACCAAATTGTTCAATGCGTTCCCTATTTAAACAACCTTACAGGACTAGCTAACCAATCTAGAAATACGTAGTTGCACAAAATGAAATGTGTCGATTTCCTATCGAGATTAAGAAATGGCACTGCAATTAAAGACGTAGTAACACATTCTGAGCACTTCGACTTCAGCGCATCGATATCTTCACTCCTAGTCCCCTTGCATGAAGGGACAGAGGGAGGGGAAAGGGGGGGCGGGCGAAGATATCAATGCGCCGAAGTCGAACTGCTCAGAATGTTTTACTACGGCTTTCAATTCTTTCTGAAGACGAGACGGGTCAGGATGAACTCATCACAGGTCAGAGAAGAACATACTTTATTATTGAAACACAGTGGACTGTTCCTTTAAGTAATGGAAGAAATGTGATGTTCAGAAGAGTTTTGTCAACAGTGTCTTATTTCTGTAAGTAATGTTGATGAGACAAACAGCTGCCACCCACAGCAACCACATTGACATTGAGGAGTACACAGACACCGTGACCTCCTACATCACAAAATGCATCGATGATGTTACAGAAATAAAACACATCACCACCAGGGCTAACCAGAAGCCATGGTTCACAGGAGACGTTCACCGACTGCTGAGGGCCAGAGACAAAGCCTTCAGAGCAGGAGATGTAGCTGGCCTAAAAACAGCAAGGGCAAACCTGTCCCAGGGCATCAGGAAAGCAAAAAAGGAATACTCGGACAAAATAACAACACACTTCAAAGACAGCAGAGATGCACAGAGCCTGTGGCAGGGCATACAGGCCATGACGGACTACAAGCCTGCACCACAAAGCTGTGAGGTCTGCTAAACGACCTGAACAGTTTCTTTGCCCGTTTTGAAGCACAAAATGACACTGATCCACAGAAAACTCCCCCTCCCCCCCATGATCAACCCCTTTACCTGTCCTCTGCCAGTGTGAAGAGGACACTGGCCACCATCAACCCACGCAAAGCAGCTGGCCCAGACAACATACCTGGCCGAGTGTTGAAGGATTGTGCAGAAGAGCTGAAGGATGTCTTCACAGACATTTTTAACATCTCTCTGGAGCAAGCAGTCATCCCATCACTTTTCAAAGCTGCTACCAGTGTTGGGGGTAACGCGTTACTAAGTAACGTAATTACGTAATTTAATTACTTTTGGCAGTAACGAAGGAACGTAACGCATTACTCTTCAAGTTTCAGTAACTTAATTACAGTTACTGTCGTTACTCGTTATAATTTAAGCCTTGAAATCATCTTCAGGTTTGCTGATATTAGTAGTTCTAGATGCGCGAAGAGCTCTGTCTGGGCTGTTTTCCCCCCCAGCCCTTCTCGAGCTCGCGGGTGTGGGTGTGTGAGAGCGCGCGCACGCAGACTGCTCCTTCCTCGTGCATGCAAGGGACTTTCACTTGGACTTTTATGAGCCCATTGCGCTGTGATGTGCTTAACCTATACTACAATATTTGGAGTTCCACCATCATTTTTTTAAACATTACGCCAGAGGTAAAGTGAAAGTGATTCGCTGCGCGGTTAAATCTAGTCATTCCGAGCCCACAGTTACGCGAATGCATGAATGAAACAGCTGTACCCTACATCGCAAATGCCGCCATGGCCTCTGTTGTGCTCATGATGACATATTGGTTAAATACACGGCAACAAAAAAAGTTTGGGTAGCTCCGTCAGCAGCAGCAGCCAGCGCGAGTCAAGTAATTGAGAATAACGTGAGAACAACAGCGCAAACAACACTATTGCGTTGAGGCCACGTTCTTCAGGCTATTCAAATGTGCCTGATCAAACCGTCTTCCAGCACGAACGGATTCTGCATTCGGCAGAATCCTCAATAATAATGTTAATGCATATGAAATCGAAGGTCGTTTTTAATCAGGAAACTGAAAGGCTTTGGGGTAGCATAAACTGCAACATCTAGGAGAGGATATGTAAGCTAGAGTGTCCATACCTATCAACATTTCTGTTTGGTATGGCCACCTCACCCTACTCATTCTGTTTATTCTCTGAGACCAAAGGCAATTTTCATGCTGACATGACAATGAAAGTCTATTCTATTCTATGGCATAATGTTAGACTAAATTCAAATTTATTGATAGGCCTAGGCCTACAGGGCAATCATGAAATGCATTTTAGATGTGAGAATGACAATAGAGGTACAGTTTGCACAGATTAAAATATTAGGCCATTTACACAGCCGGTCTACAACCTGGGGAAGCAGGTGTATTATTAGGTGTACCACTACACTGGTTAAAATCCCTTTTCCCGCGAAAAGTAAAGTAAAGTAATAAGTAACAAGTTACTTTTTTAAATGTAGTAATAAGTAAAGTAATTCAATTACAATTGAAAGCAGTAACTAAAGTAAAGTAACTAACTACTTTAAAAAAGTAACTTACCCAACACTGGCTGCTACCATCATACCCGTGCCGAAGAAATCATCACCATCATGCTTCAATGACTACTGTCCTGTAGCACTGACGCCCATAATCATGAAGTGCTTCGAACGGTTAGTCCTGTCACACATCAAAGCCACCCTACCCCCCACCCTGGACCCCTACCAGTTCGCATACCAAGCCAAGCGATCCACGGAGGATGCAATTTGCTCTGCCCTCCATCCAGCCCTCACCCACTTGGACAATAAAGACTCATATGTGAAAATGCTGTTCATTGACTTCAGTTTCTGCATTCAATACCATAATACCACAACAACTCATCAGAAAACTGGACAAACTAGGTTTCAGCACCTCCCTCTGCAACTGGCTGTTGGACTTCCTGATGCAGAGACCACAAGCAGTACGGGTAGGGAATAACACCTCAAGCACCTTGACCCTGAGCACAGGGGCTCCGCAAGGTTGTGTTCTCAGCCCCCTGCTGTTCACGCTGCTGACACATGACTGCACAACGACCCACAGCACTAACCATCTAGTGAAGTTTGCGGATGATACAACACTGGTGGGCCTCATCACCAAGGGCGATGAGACTCACTACAGAGAAGAAGTAGACCTGCTGGCCAGATGATGCAAAGACAACAACCTCCTGCTGAATGTCAACAAGACCAAGGAGACTGTTGTCAACTTTCAGAGGGTCCAAAAACAACTGCCACCACTGACCATCGACGGCGATGCTGTGGAGAGAGTGAGCAGCACCAAGTTCCTTGGAGTGCACATCAGCGACGACCTCTCTTGGACCACCAACACTACATCACTGGCGAAGAAGGCCCATCAGCGTCTCTACTTCTTGCGCAAACTAAAGAAGGCAAGTGCTACACCCTCCATCATGACAACATTCTACAGAGGAACCATAGAGAGCGTCGTGTCCAGCTGCATCACAGTGTGGGGAGGAAGCTGCACGGAGAAAAACAGGAAGACACTCCAGCGTGTTGTGAACACAGCGAAGAAGATCATTGGAGTACCACTCCCCTCCCTGCAGGACATTTACACCACACGCCTCACCCGGAAAGCACTGATGATCATCAAAGACACAAGCCACCCTGCACACAAACTGTTCAGCCTCCTGCCCTCTGGAAAGAGGTACAGGCGCCTCCGTTCCCGTACCACCAGGCTGGCAAGCAGCTCAATGCACCAAGCAATCAAGATACTGAACACTCAACCCACTCTCCCTCCACTGTCAGCCTCTAGCCAGCAAGGCCACTGACAACCCCCCCCCCCTCATCCCCCACCACCATATCTGCGACTGAACATTCCACCTGCACTACTATATTTGTGACTGAACTTTCAACCTGCACTAACTCAAAACATGCGCACACACACACACACACACACACACACACACACACACACACACACACACACACACACACACACACACACACACACACACACACACAAGCACACTGCACTTTCTGCACTAAACCCAAGCATACACACACTGACACACAACTCACACACACACACACACACACACACACACACACACACACACACACACACACACACACACACACACACACACACACACACACACCGCACCTTCTACCTGCACTAAACACACACACACACACACACACACACACACACACACACACACACACACACTGCTGCCGGTGTACTTGATAGACCCTTTCAATATTTATTTTTCTTCAAAGTGCTACTACTACTATACGCTGTAAAGGACTTTTAGGAAAAGCACAAAAGCACAACAATTACCTCCTCTTAATGTATGTTCTCTATAAGTCTTCTGATGTTCAGTCTTTCACTTTAAATGTCTGTATGAGCACTGTCTATGTCCATACTGTCTTAAGTCCATGTATAAGTACTGTCTATGTCTATACTGTCTATGTCCTTACCTAGATTAGTCTATGTCTGCATGGGAAAGCAAGAAATGTAATTTCAAATTATTTGTATGACCAATGCATGTAAAGAAATTGACAATAAAACCTACTTGACTTGACTTGAGACGACCAACCTCTTCAAGTTAGATAAGTATTTGTTGACGACATAGTTGCCATGTCTGGGGTGAAGGCAATGTAAATATATGCACTGTGTAATGTAAATGGAAGACAAACAATATGTTGTCGAGCTATTGCTATGGTAGTCAGGGTAGCACTTGACGATAACCTTCTGCTATCAATAATTAAGTCATTGTTTAGTGTGCAACTATGATGCATATTAAATCACTTATAATACATGTATTATCTATTATTTATGAACACATACTTAATCATTTACAATCGGCAATTAATGATTACAAAATATGTTTCTTACACAATTAACTATAATCATTTATTTATTTACTAATTTAACTTATAAATAACTAATTAACCATTTGTAGATAGCCATTAGTTAACTTAACTTAACCATTTATAACTGTTTATTATATGGTGTGACGTCATCGGTCGAATGCTCCATTCATTTCAACGGGGCTCCCCAACGTTCGCACGTCTGTTATTTTTCGATAACGGACGGGTTGGTCTATAACAGACCGCTGTCAATGGCAACAAGACTTTTCACTGCTAAAGCGACTTTTCAACAAGACTCTAATCAGCTGCTGTGATAGACTACACCTGTTGTCCTGGCTACCTAGCTGTTGCCTAGCGGTGTTCAACAACGGCACTGTTTTGTTTTGCGCAGCAACAATCTTAACATTAAATAGGCCTACAGAAATGTCCCCGCCATGTGTGAATCATTTAAGTATATCCATATAATAAGCGGGTTAACTTTCGGCGAGTCGGTCGCTTTGTGGAATAGCAGCACTCCGCTCCGCGTCGGGGTCTAAAGATTCTCTCTGTCGTGCTGCTATTCCACGGTAGCGACCTTCTCGCCGAACGTTAATCCTTACTTAAATGTCCGTAAATGAAGTATTTGTAAGTTACATATTTATGAACCATTTATTGTTTTCAAAAAGTTAATAATTAAGTTTTAGTACGGGATTAAATGTGTTATTATAGTTGCACAATAAACCATGAATTGACCACTTATAGTGGATGTTCATTATATTTAGTCATCCTTCATGATTATCTACAAATGGTTAATTAATAGTTGTAAATCCAGCTATACTCTGCCACACATAGATATAGTGAAATAAAGATGTAGTATATGCTAGAGGTGTAGAGATATAGGGATGTTAACAATCAAGTACTCGACTGTAGTTGATTACCATGTTAATTAATCGATTGAAAAAATATGTATATAAAAAATAATTGCTATTTATTGCCAACTCGACTGGTGAGAGACCCAGGTGAAATGGGCCTGAGAAAGAATATGTGAAGAGGGATGTGAAGAGAGGGTAAATTTCAATTAACTGTGGATTAAAAAAAAATTTAATGTAAAATTTAATTTAAGGTTTTAGAATGAACATTTTTAGAATGACTAAGTCAATCAACTAACAATTAATTAATTGATGATTTGCATCCCTAATATGCTACAGATAGAGATGTATAGATTTACAGTATGCTTCCTAATGTTGACTGTTG
>NC_085868.1:4772539-4805295 GCF_034702125.1 Engraulis encrasicolus
AAACAGAATATCATTCTCTTTTCATTTCTATTCAAAACATAACTCTTTTTTTCCTACCTTGAAGGGCAGGGTAGACTGCCTGACCCTTCGGGCGCTGCTGTAGGGGTTTATTCTGCCCTGTTCACAGCAGGCCACTAAACTAAGTGTTACCAGTTCAGTCTTTCAGGTGGACGGGAGACTCGCCCCGATCTGGTCACAGTCACATCAGAGCTGGACTGCTCTGGTTCTGGCTCTGGCTCTGGATCAGGCTGGTCCGGTTCTGAAAGAGCTGTGAGCTGGGCTCGGTTTCTTCTCAGGGTCCCCAACTCTGTCTCCACGTTGTACGACCTTGGAGTTTTTGCTGAACGGATCCACACTCTTTGTCCTGACTCGAGTGTGGGCAGCTCTCTTGCTCTGTGTCTCGCTCCATACGCTTTCCTTTGATTCTCTTTCAAACTTGCATCTTTCTTTCTAAAAGCTTGGAGGTCTGGCCACTTTGGTTTGAGAGTCTGTGGAGGGACTGGAACTGTCGATCGCAATCTTCTCCCCATCAGGAGCTCTGCTGGTGAGGCTCCATGAGCTAGCGGAGTTGTTCTGTAAGCCAGGAGAGCTCTTTGGTGATCTTGGTTTTTGCTCAGTATCTGCTTAACTGTTCTTACAGCTCTTTCCGCTTCGCCATTACTTTGCGGATAGCGGGGGCTGCTTGTCACATGTTCAAAGTCGAATTCGCGAGCAAATTCGGCAAACTCTGCAGAGGCCAGCTGGGGCCCGTTGTCAGTCACTAGCACCTCAGGGATGCCGAACCTTGCGAAGATCACTTTGAGTCTCTCGACTGTGGTCGCTGTTGTAAGCGTTGGCAGGTTGGCTACTTCAATGTATCTGGAGAAATAGTCAACGACTACTAGATAGTGGCTCCTCCCCCACTGGAAGAGGTCAGCTGCCACTCTTTGCCATGGCCTAGCAGGTAAAGGGGTTGTGAGAAGTGGCTCTGTACGATAGCTGGAGTACTGGCTACATACCTCGCATCTCCCCACGATCTCTTTGATCTCCCTCGTTAAGCCTGGCCACCATATGGACTGTTGTGCTCTGGCGAAGCACTTTGTCATGCCCTGGTGTCCGTGGTGGATTCTCTCTAACATGTCTTTTTGCATTGGCGCTGGGATGACTATTCTTTCCCCCTTTAGGAGAAGGCCGTTAGCCACATGGATGTCAGTCCTGTACTGCCAATACTGGAGCAGGTTCTCTGGAACTGCTTGTCTGTGTAGAGGCCACCCTTTTTCTGTGTATGCTCGGAGTTGTTTCATTGTCGCATCTGTGTTCTGTATGTTTTTGATTTCCTCCAGTTTTGTTTTTGTTGCAGGTAAGTGTTCCACAATGTAGTCGATGTAGACCTGACACTCTCTTTCCAGGCTGTCGCTCTCGGTGCTGCTCTCTGGTCCGAGTGTCGCTCGTGACAGCGTGTCTGCAACTACCAACTGTTTTCCTGGTACGTGGAAGATCTTGTACCTGAATCTCATCATTCTCAGTCTGAATCTGAGTATGCGTGGAGGCAAGTCATCCAGTGGTCGGCTACCTAACAGTGATATGAGAGGCTTGTGATCTGTACGTACCATGAAGTCCAGTCCCAGGAGATAGGCGCTCAGGCGTTCACACGCCCAGGTCACGGCGAGAGCCTCTTTCTCGATTTGAGCGTATCGAGTCTCTGTGGGTGTCAGGCTTCTGGATATGTACACCACTGGTCTGAATTCTCCACCTGGCTGTCGCTGCATCAGCACCCCTCCCAGGCCATATGATGATGCGTCAGCTGACACCAGTGTTTCTCTTCTTGAGCTGTATTGTGCCAGAACAGCTGGAGCTCGAAAGCTGTCCTCTGCTGCGCGTCCCAGGTCCACACACTGTCGTTACGAAGCAGGTCTCTGAGGGGCTTTGTGAGATTGGGAAGGTGAGGGGGAAACTTGCAGACGTAGTTCACCATCCCCATGAAGCGTCTCACCCCTTCAACGTTCTCTGGTTCGGGCATGTTAAGAATGGCTTTTATTTTGTTTGGGTCAGCCTCGATCCCGTTGGCGCTTACTTTATGCCCTAGGAATTTCACTTCCCTCACACTGAACTCACATTTTTCATTTAAGGTCATACCTGCATCCTGTAGCTTCCTGAGGACTTCGCACAGTCTGTTGTCATGCTCAGCCTGATCTTTGCCAAACACCAATATATCATCGGCATGGCAGAGTGTCCCTGGTGTGCCGGCAACAATTTGGGACATTCTGAGCTGAAAATGTTCCGGCGCTGAAGATATCCCGAATGGGAGTCTCCTGAAACAATATCGCCCAAATGGCGTAATGAAGGTTGTCAAGGGCTCTGATTCTTCATGTAGGGGAATTTGCCAAAACCCCGCTGTGGCGTCTAATTTTGAGAAGACGATGGCTCCATCTAGGTTTGCCAGGGTGTCATCCACGGCAGGGAGTATGTGCCTCTCCCGACGCACACTCTCATTGAGCCTCGTCAGGTCAACGCAGATCCGGATGTTTCCACTAGGCTTGGGGACAACCACCATTCCTGCACACCACTCTGTTGGTTCTTGGATTTTTCTTATTACGCCCATGTGTTCCATTCTCTGGAGTTCTGCTTTAACTTTGTCCACTAGGGGCAGGGCTACGCGTCTAGGAGCTGACAAGGCGTATGGCATCGCTCCCTCAGCTAACTCTATCTTGTAGCTACCCTGCAGCTTCCCTAAGCCAGAGAATACTTTTGGGAACATCTGTTTGAATTTGTCATCTGGTGCATGCACTGCAGCTATCTGCTGCAACAGAGGTAAGCTCTGTATGGCTGGAAGCCCTAGTAGTGGCATCACTAAATCCTTAACAACAAACACTTCTTGTTCTGTTTTCTTTTTGCGCTTTTTCAGGGAGGCTCTGAATGTGCCCAGCACGGTCAGTGGCTGGTTGTTGGGGCCACAGATCTTTCTCTGTGCCTTCTGCAAATCACCGTCTCTGGCTTTGCAGTACATGGAGTCTGGTATTGCAGTGACGGCCGCCCCTGTGTCCAACTTAAAGTTGATCAGATCTCCATTCATTTCTATATCATCTTTCCAGATATCTTTCTGATCTGTCTCTATTGCTCCCAAGAATGCACATTCAGCAGTTGTGTCACACATTTCTTCTATGGCCTCAACTCGCCCTGTCCTACAGACTGCAGCATAATGGCCTTTCTTTCTGCATTTTCTGCACTCTGCTTCTCTCGCGGGACATTGTTTCCATGCATGTTGAGGACTGCGCCCGCATCTTTTGAACATTTCTGCTTTCTGCGTCGCGTTGCTTTGTGTTTGCTTCCACACTTTAGGTTTCGCGGGTTTCCGCCCCACTATAGCATCCACATTGCCTTCCCTCATGTCTGTTTTTTCACGTCGGATCAAAGGCTGTTGTTTTTTCACTTCCTCGGTTTGTTTTACTTGTGTCACCGTGCTTTCTAAAGTGAGCGTTGAGTCTAACTGTAGTCTTTGGGACAATTTGGCGTCTCTAATCCCAACTACGATCCGGTCTCTTATCATCTCTTCACGCAGCACGCCATATTTGCAGTGCTCCGAGAGTCTGTACACATCCGTGATAAAGTTATCGACGGTTTCGCCAGGTTGCTGATATCTGCTGTTAAATCTGGCTCTCTCATAAATGACATTATGTTTGCCAATAAAATGCTCACCTAAAGCTTTGGTCACTTCGTCGTATTTCTTCCTTTTGTCATCCTCCAACTGTACAGAGTTCATAACGTCATCACTTTTCTCACCCATTATGTAGAGCAGCGAGTTGATCTGATACTCTTCATCTTTCTCTGATAACCCCGATGCTAACCTGAATCGCTCGAAGCGTCGTAGCCACTGAGTCCAACTGTTTGGCTCGTCGAAGTTAAAACTGCCCGGCGGTGGAATCGTAAAGATTTGATCCATTGTCCTCGTTCCTCCCTTCCCTCGTAGCGAGTAAACGAGTTAGCAACTTGCTTGCTTCTCCGTAAGCTAGCTTGCTTCACTACTGGTGTAGTCACACTTTTCACTGACGAGATAAAAGCTTTTCTTTTCCTCTTACTCTCACCTCCGTCGCTCTGACGACTCTTTCCTCTTTCGGATACTTATCACCATCTTCTGACACCATGCACAATGCTGTGTGGACTATAATAACATTGTAATAAGTGGACCGCAACACCAGTATGGATCTCCGTGTAGAACTGTATTTTATTCTGAGACTTCCCTACCTGGGTACAGCATATGTATATCCTAATTCTAGCGAGCCACCTAGTGGCGTGAGATTCCATTACAGTGATAATGAATGATAATTTGTGAGTCAGTTTCAAAAATTCTGTTAAAGCAATCAAGGAAAACTGTAATAAATGAAAATCATACACTTAGTATGCCCTTTCTTCAGTGAAGTTTAAGTGTATTTGTACTCTTTCTCTGACAGAAATTCAACAGATATGTGATCGCACAGAGATTATCGGCTGTCGTTCCTACAGAGGTATGCCTCAAATACGGTACCTATGCAAGAATGTGTGTGCGTGTGCGTGTGTGTGTGTGTGTGTGTGTGTGTGTGTGTGTGTGTGTGTGTGTGTGTGTGTGTGTGTGTGTGTGTGTGTGTGTGTGTGTGTGTGTATGTGTGTGTGCGTGTGCGTGTGTGTGTGCTTCTTAGACAGGTATGTGTGACGTGTGTGTTTATAGTATGTGTGATGTGTGTGTTTAAATGTGTGTGTTCATCTTGTCTGTAGTGGGGAGGGAGATTATTCAGAAGGTGATAAAGATCCACATGGTGAACTACGGGAGGCTGGACAGCAGCATCTGCTCAGCCGGACATGATGCCACCAGCCTGGCCAACACCAGCTGCCTCTCTCCCATAGCAGACATGAAGCGCATCAAGCTCTGGTCTCAGCACATACACACACATCCTCACATACTTATATGGTCAAGCGTCTTTGAGTATCTAGTCGCTTCACAAAATGGATGTAATATTACTAATCGGAAACTACACCTCCCTTATGAGAAATTCAGTAGGCGGTCTCCAGATCGCTTAAGCAGCTTTGAGTACCAAGAAAAGCGCTAAATAAAACTGATCTATTATTATTATTATTATTATTATTATTATTATTATTATTATTATTATTATTATTATTATTACCATATCTCCTTTCTGATATGGTCTGTGTTGTGCTCAGAAAGACACATGAAACAGTGGTGTGTGCAGCAAGCTTGTTTACTCACTGTTTGATGACTTGCCGGTTCCGGCAGAGATTCTTTAAGTATATAGAGATATGCCAATGTAATAGGTTGCTATGGGCACCTAACATGACCAGGTTCGCGTCTGCCTAAAGGGGCGTGTCATAATACTCCTAGCATTGAATAGAACAGTCCTTAGGTTTGCCTAGCTCTGCCTAAAGGGGGGGGGATTCCCCCCCCCCCCTTGCAATAATAGAACCCGGAAACAATGGGCCAATGGAACCTCTCTCTCTCTACTCTCTCTGATTCCGGCTTCCGGGATACTCATGAACGGTGTGACGATTTCCATGTGCGTTACGCCCATTTGTGGGGGAAAACAACCCATGCAAGTCAATTCACCTTTGACTAAGGCCTGCCCTAAAGTGCTTTTTGACCAATCACAGCTCAGCAAAAGGACGACCTCGGACAGTTTTGACAGCGCTCCATAGAACTCAATACTGAAATCACATGTTTTCAAGTAGGGTTTAGCAAGACAGTCGTATTATTATTAAAATATGATTGGAAATTGTGCCTGGGGTATTTGTGACAAAGGTGCAAGATTCCCCACGATGTAACAGGAGGTAATCGCTTTCCTCTTTACCTAAAACCGAACTAATATTACCAGCAGTTGAATCTGGCTTGAAGAGTCTCGGCATCCTCACTTGACTAGAAAGCGCACCGATCTCATAAACATACTTTGTGTGCTCCAATCATGCCACCATCTCACTCGTGTAACTTTCCAGTAAGGTTGTAAAGCAAAGTTAACTGTCAGTCACGTCAGGATTGTTTTGACTAGCAGCTGATGGACATTCGGTTTGTTTTCACTTATAAAGGGGCGTAACGCAAATTTACGAGCAAAGTACCATGATGGCCGTTCATGAGTATACATACATGTCACTACGGGTACCCACAGAGACCACACAGACGCAATTAGTAAATGCAGTACCCGCATACATTACAGTCTGTTGTGAAGCAGGCAACATGGTAGCAGGAGAAGCGTGTTTCACTGAAAGGGAGCATGCACAAAACTCAGAGAGACACAAATCAGCTTTCATTATCCATTATTATATACTTACTATGAGTTAAATAATTGAGTTAGATCTTTCTCCTGTACTTCCAGTCGTTCTCTTAGTGTGGTGGTTACTTCTAAATAATGATAATAATAATATAATTTATTATGTATCATAGGTGTGATAACATTACTTGTAATGTATCGTGTGACAACACATCTACAGTACAAAAAGACGAATAATGCTGACATTGTTTATTATGTGTCTTAAGCGTGATGATAACAATTTTTTTTTTTTTACAATGGGTGTAATAACAAAGTCGAATGTGACGTGAGTGAATCCAACATCCCCCTCTCCGATCCCTGTCCTGGGACACACAAATACATGGAGATTCGCTACAGCTGTGTTACGCCCCGTAAGTTCCAATAAAGCTGAGAATGCGCACACATCAGTGGTACAAGAGCTAGACCAATCAAGATAGCTTAAAGTAGGGGTGGGGAACCTGTGTCTCAAGGGCCGTTAACGGCCCCACCTTATCCGGCCCCCGATATATGCAGCTTCACATTGGTAAAGGAATCTTTGAAATTACATACAATGAAGTTATATTTTCAGGGGACCTAGAGAAGGTGGGGTCTGTTGTAAAGGTGGCCACCTTCAATATAGGCCTAAAGTGCAGGGGGAAATTCTGGTTTGTGTTCATAGTACGGCTCTTAGAGGACTTTTACCGCCCTTGGAGGAATTTGAAGTGGCCACTCGAATGAAAAAGGTTCCCCACCCCTGACTTAAAGGAAATAATAGATGTCCACAACATTGTCATGTGCAAATAAACATGTTTTACACTCCTTAAGTTTACACTCCTTAAGACACTCCTTAAATGCTTCCATCTTGTGTGTCTATCTAAATGAGCCTCTATTTTGTGTCTGAACAGCATCTATAAAGATCTGTGACAACTTCACCCTGGCCCTGGACTGTGGTCGTGAGTAGCACACACACACACACACACACACACACACACACACACACACACACACACACACACACACACACACACACACACACACACTCATTCAACACACACTAAACACAGACACACACTAAACACGCACACACTGACGATGGTGTTGGTGGGCTTGTTTGAAACTACCAAACATATGTCTAACCATTTTTTGATTCATATTTTGTGGGCTCAGGCATTTTAGCATTTGTGTTTTACCCTTCCATTCAGTAGTTACGCTGCCTACATAAAATAGCATCAGTTTTCAAAGAAATAAACAACACATCTTCTCCGCCATGTTGAATACACCTTCACCCTGGACTGTGGTCGTGAGTAGCGTACACACACACACACACACACACACACACACACACACACACACACACACACACACACACACACACACACACACACACACACACACACACACTCATTCAACACACACTCAACACAGACACACACTAAACACGCACACACTGACGATGGTGCTAGTGGGCTTGTTTGAAACTACCAAACATATGTCTAACCATTTTTTGATTCGTATTTGGTGGGCTTCTGTGTTTTAGCATTAGCATTTTACCCTGCCAATCAATCTTTACGCTGCCTGCATGAAATAGCATCCGTTTTTTAGAGAAATAAACAACACATCTTCTCCGCCATGTTGAATAGGTCAATGGTTATCTCATCTAGGCAACTCGTCTAGCAAAATTTACTACGAGTTGCCCAATGAAAAATACCACCTGATGGGGTATTCATGTGTGCGTTTCATGTCGACATTTTGTATCAACCACAGCCATACAGTAAGTAGCTATTCAGAGGCTAACTAGACCGTCACATACACTCACACACACATTCAAAAACCACTGGCAAAAATATTGAGAGACTGCTTCAAAATGTACAGTTTTTCTGAGTTCGCTATGGATAGGTATGTGTTGGAGTAAAACAAACATTGTTATTTCATTCTATAAACTACTGACAACATTTCATCTGAATTTCGAAAGACAATATTGGCATTTAGATCATTTATTTGCAGAAAATCTTGGGTGAAAGAGACACTACGAGCCTGAGAGAGTAGGACCCTCCTCAGAGGAATCTCCCAAGGCTCACCCGGAAGCAGGCTAGCAATATCCACTAGCCAGGGATTTCCCACCCAAGGGGGGGTGACCAGCAGCAGAGATCAATGTTCTAGATGAACTTTGTGTAGAACCGCCATAAGCAGGGCCACAGGGTGAAAGGCGCACAGCCTCCTGCTGGGCCATGAGTGTGCCAGGGCATCAGTGCCCAGAGCGTCTTCACACGGGTCTTTGGAGAAAAACAACCTGCAGTAGGTGTTTTCCGCAGACGCAAACAGGTCCATGTTGGCTTCGCAGAAGCGGTCCCATATCAAACTCACCATCTGGGAATGGAGTCTCCACTCGACCGAGCACAGGCCTCGTCTGGAGAGCATGTGGGCTCCAGTCAGGCCTCCCGGCACATGCAAAGCTCTCAGAGAGAGAAGGTGCCTGTCAGCCCACAGTAGTATTCGCTTGGCGCGGAGTGCAACTGAGTAGATCGCAAGCCACCTTGGTTGTAGATGTGGGCCACCACATTCATATCAGTCCCTCCAGGATTTTGCGCTGGGATTTTGTGATTTTTGCGGTCAAAATGACTTTTGTGGCGGCATTTTCTCATTTTTTGCAAAGATTTTGCGGCATTTTCTCATTTTTTGCAAAGATTTTGCACCCCTTTCTGGTTTTTTTTGGTAACTGAAAACCACAATCAGTCTAAGCAGGCTTACGACAAAAGAGAGACACAGAGAAACACACTTCCTATATAATAGAATAATAAAATATTGACAATAATAAAATATTGTCAAAAACTGCCAGAGCGTCTTATAAGCCAGTGCGTCCAATGTGTAAAAACAATCATGGCCGCGACACTCATAAATCTCTGTCGATATTTTAGAACGACTTCGGGGGAAAACGGGACTGCGCGTTATGAAAAAATACTTGTGGGTATAGCCTACCAGTAGGCTAATGAAGAGCGTCGCGGGGTACAGTAGCCAGGTTGTATGCAAGCGTTACAATGTCACCTGTTGGAAGACGCGTCTCTCTCTCTCTCTCTCTCTCTCTCTCTCTCTCTCTCTCTCTCTCTCTCTCTCTCTCTCGTGCTCGTATTGCAAGCTGTTGCATATTAGGCTATTTGCTTGATGCAAAGTTGTGATGGCATACACGCTCTCGTTGACATGGTTGTGTGCATGGTTGCATGGATTCGCAAGACTTTATTGCAATAACACAGTGAAAGCGTGGAAGGGCCGTTCACTTCCTATCTCGGTGTCCTTGACTGAAACAAGTTGCAAAACTCCACACTTCCGAATCGAATCCTTTGCGATCGGCACTACAGTGATTGTTATCAGAAGGCTTGTGCCTACGCATAGACATAGACCCTTAAATTACAAACATTAGCGAACATTGAAAAAAGATCAGACAACGACCGTCGGGTAGCATGCTCATGAAAGCGACAGGGGAGAGTGGAGAAGTTGCGCAAAAATGTAACGTGCTAGGCCTACTGTGCGACAGCACCGCCACTATTTCATGACTGCATACACTTCTTCGTCATGGATAAATGGGCAACAATACTTTTTTCCAGCCAGGATTGCACTGAAAAGTAGGCTACTGCTGTTAAAGAAAGGTCACGGATGTGCAGCACCGACGCCTGCGTGTATGTGTGAGGGAGGGGAGGAGAGAGACATGGAGCTTCTGAGATGAGGGTCGCGACTTGCGAAATAGCAGGCAATTATTTTTCAATGTTTCAGTGACATATTAACAAAAATGCTTCCTATTGGTTTTCGTCTCCGGTGGTATTGTAGTCACATTTTTTTTTTTGACGAAAATATAAATCAATAAACTCCACAGAATGTTGAAGGGGACAAAGGGGAAATTTTGCGGGAAAAATGCGGCTTTACAGGAATTACGTGGCATCGTGAAATTATGCGGAATATCATTGAATTTGCATGAATCCACGCGATCGCTGAATCGCGAAAAACTGGAGGGACTGTCATATGGTCCATCCGGACTAGGACGTTGTGCCCGGTCAGAAAGGGGCAAAAATGCCTTGAGACTAGGAATACCGTCAGAAGTTCTAGATGGTTGATGTGACACATATAGTTTGTCGTTGGCCCACGAACAAAAAATGCATATGTATCTCACTAAACCAAACAAATTTGCAATGCCAGCCCATAGGCCACGCCCAACAGGAAGTAAGATAATCAGACTTAAACCAATTTTACATATTTGGAATTTGAAACACTCCTCCTAAACCGTACAACATATCCAACTACTTTTAGTGCAAACACGAACTCAAGACATTGAAGATTAAAAATTGCAAGCAAGTTTTTGATATGTTATAAAAAAGAAAAAACTAGATGGCGGCCTGATGCATTTAGGTGTATAATTAAAAATAAAAAAAATATATTTTGCAATGTTTTCTAACAGAAAAAACCTCCCAGGTGTATGTACTGTATATAATCAATATCAACATTTCTATATGACTAAATTGCCAATATGGTATAGCGCCACCATGTGGTTAGTGAATGAATTTTATTTTAAAGCACTCCTTCTAAATCATCCACCAGATTTGCCTCATTTCGGGCGTACATGAGCTCAAGATATTGCAGGTGATAAAATGCGAAGCGGTTTTTGATATCCTGAAAGATAACAAAATGGCGGCTTGATGGATTAAGGCTGATGAATTTAGATGTCTAATTAAAAAATTCAAAACAATTATTTTGCAATGTTTATCAACGAAAAAAACTCACAATTGCATGTAAATATTGAATATGCACAACTCCAAAACAGCCCCACCCCTTACTCGGCACAGGGTCTCGGTAGCGCCCCCTCAAGTTATGAGGCTATGGGACGGGTCCGGCATAAAGTTCAAGCTACAGACTTCAAAATTTTTTTGGATGTGTATCTCACTAAGACAAGCAAAAATGTCTTTTGGATGCCATGGCCACACCCAACAGGAAGTGAGGTAATTGGGCATGAAGTTCAACTTTTGACATATAACAAAATTGTCATACCATGGACTTTGAAGTACTCCTCCTGAACTGTACACTCGACCGGTTTAGTTTCAATGTGTATATGATCTTAAGACATAGTAGATGTTAAATTGCGAAGTAATTTTCAATATGTTGTAAGAAAACAAGATGGAGGCTTGATGAATTTTGATGAATAGATCACAGAATATGTGCCTCCACGGTCCGTGTATCTCGTGGCCATTCGATTTCCTTTTCAAAATCGGAAAATAGAAAACAGAAAATAACTCGTTATCCAATTTTTGTTTTGGAAATCGGGAAACGAAAATCGGAATTTTCATTATCCGTTTCATTCTGTTAAATGCGGGCTGGCTTGTAATTCAGAATTCAATTATGGCTTCGTTTTTCCATCACCTATTTTTTAATTACGTACATGAACCGGAAGACGTTGATTGAGCGCCTGTCCGTCAGCTGTGAAGGAACGTAGGCCTACGGTGCGAGCGCAGACCTAGGTCTGTGGGTGCGAGTGATATTCCTAACATCTGGCCAACATTCCTTTGATTTGGGTTGCAGTCTTACCCTGGTATAAATACCCCTGCACGTAAGTTTGCAGAGTATAGAGCTCGAAAGTCACTTCCCCCAATCTCATGGGACCTCAACGGCGTTTTTAGCCGAAAATCGTAGCATGTAATCCAATGGCGGTATTAAAATGATATTTCGATCCCCTTCGAGTTGTGCCACGGGCTCCATATATGTTGTTTCTGATATTTTTGCTTAATTTTTCGTACGAACCCCCAAACTTTTTAGAAAGCTGTGTTTCTTCACATTTTTCATGCCGACGGCCTTGGAACAAAACATTGATACTTCTGCATGAATAATCTTTATCTAGCCTCTTAAACAGCATATTTGTAGCCCAGCGCATATCATGACTGAGATCAGAAGATATTTACTGGCTACCATGTTGTTAGATGGTCAGCTTAGGTCCCGTGAAACGCGGAACTAAGGGGCGGGACTTTCGAGCTCTATGACGAAAGTTTTTGACTTGCCCTCTTCGTAACGCTAGCACTCAAGTAGGCTAGCTGGCATGATGCCACCCACAGCCCAAACTGTTTGTAGCTCTGCCTGTAATGGCTATCCATGACAACGAGATGAAATATAACAACCGATAGTCATATTCCCTCTCGAGCCGATAGCAGACATCCCAAGTTCCAAAACGTTCTTTCAGTGAGATGCTTATCGACCCTCGACACCCCCGACAATCAAAACGACATTAGTGTTAACACGCGTGTATTCATGTCCTTTATATCGCCCAGTCTGCATAGAACATCTGCCTACTATTTTTCCCAGGACTTTTGCAGGGCGTACTACTTGTGTGCTCACGCAAAACTATTCCAAACATGCCGCACGAGTCATTATCTTTCTCTGCCCCTTTTAAAATCAGGGATATTTCATCTGACTCGCAGGCATCAGGGACAGGGGGAACTGCTATCATACGCCCTTCATGGGATGTCTGCGAATGCGATAGCGGATCTCGTCATGCTTTAAGGTGGACCTACAAGCATGCAATTCGAAGCGTAGTGGTGAACGTTCTCTGGGAAATATAAATATTAGTGCCATAGCCTACATTTAAATGAGGACTTGTTAAAAACGTATAAAATATAGGCTATACTAGAGTAAACACCTCTGATGTGGCTAAGCCAACGCTTTACCCTGACACATTAGCAGTTTCCGGGTCAACAAAAACTTAATGTTGAGCAAAATAAGAAATGGGAAAACGGGTCGTCTCTCTAATTCTGATTCCCATATTAAAGCGCTGAAAAGGAAATCAGAAAATGACTTGATTCTCGTTTTTTTGTTTTCCGGTTTCCAAACGGGAAACAAAATACGAGTGGTTTCTCGTTTATTGTTTACTTAAAAATCGGGAAACCGGTCATTTGTCGTGAAAATGAAAATGAAAATGAAAATGGAATGGCCAAGAGATACACGGACCCTCCATCGTACCTTTTCTGAGGGGCTTGCCATGCATAACTTTGAATGTTACTTGGCACAGGTATTTGGTAGGGCCTCACGTACCTCTCCAAAAAAGCCTCGCCCCTAACTCGGTACAGGGACTCGGTAGAAAGGTCTGGCATTAAGTTCAAGCTACGAACTTCAATTTTTTTTAATGTGTATCACACCAAGACAAACAAAAAAGGTCAATACGATGTCATGGCCACACCCAACAGGAAGTGAGATAATTGGATTTAAAGTTGAACTTTTTACACACAATGGACTTGGCAAATTAACTGCTGTAAAGGTGGAATTTAAAGCACTTGTGTTGTTCAGCAGATCTGCTCATTTTGGATGTAGATGAGCTCAAATCATTGTAGATGATAAATTAAAAAACCTTGCTCCATAGCGCCCCCTAGCAGAGAAATATTCGAGCCTGGCTTATTGTTGGAGCTACGGACACCAAATTTCTTGTGATTGTGTATGTCACCAAGATATGATAAAAATGTGAAGGATGTCTTGCCCACGCCCAACAGTAAGTACTATAAGGCTCCATATCGCCCCTTAGCACAGAGATGTTTGGCGCTATACTTTAAGTGTGTTGCCATGCATGAATAGTTCACTGAGAAGAAAGACTGAGAGGGAAACTGGACAGGAAGCAATAGCATTGCTACGACAATCACACCTTCACCTTCATCATACCTGTCAGAAAATTGTTACGCTTCATCCGTTTTTCACAGGTAGAGAGAGAGAGAGAGATACTTTATTAATCCCCAAGGGGAAATTCAGTGCCACCTGGTCATACACACAACACATCACAGGAAGACAGAACGAATACATAATAAATAAGAGCGTGTGTGTGTGTGTGTGTGTGTGTGTGTGTGTGTGTGTGTGTGTGTGTGTGTGTGTGTGTGTGTGTGTGTGTGTGTGTGTAGCTTCAAAGGTGATCGAGATTCATAATGCTGCATATGGGCGCAGAAGAGGAGATAGTCGCACCTGTTCGAGTCACCTGAGGAATGCCACTGCAGCAGAGAGGCGCACAAGACTCAACAGCTCTACTTTTTGCCGCTCCACCTTTGGCAACGTGGTGTTCAAAAGGTGAGCAGACAATAATGGTCTTAATTATTACCTCCACCATGGAGATCGTGTATTCAGGCGCGTTGGTTTGTCTCCGTTTGTTTTTCTGTTTGTCAGCAGGATAACTGAACAGATTTGGATGCAATTTTGTGGAGTTGGGAATGACAAAAGGAACAAGTGATTACATTTTAGTAGTGATCCGGATCACAATGGGAACAGAGTCGTACATAGAGAGAGTCTGGCCAACTCGAATCATGGACGCCATTTTCGTTCCCCAAGGCGAGGATTCTACAGTGTAACCCTATGGGCAGCATACCATCAAAATCGCTGGATCTAAAATATAGACCATTAAACTTGGGTTGTAGTATTATCAAGATCCCAACATATGAAAACAAACGTTAACAAGTTCGTTCGTATAGAAGGGGTTTGCTTAAAAGAGGGTTTTGTCAGCATAGTTTTGATGTGCTCAGCAGTGCATTCAAGCGTTACTTCCGAGTTGTTGTTGCCTAGGTAGAGCCAAGGTCAAAGTCGATATTTAAGTAATGTACAGAAATAATATTCACAACGATGGTCAAGTTCATGTACAGGGACCCTGGTGATACTTGCGCCAAAGTTTCACGTTGTGTCGAGATTTAGTAGTTTAAAAATAACGATGTGCTCAGCAGTGCATAATCGCGATTGCAGACAGTAGAACTGTAGGATGAGTCTGGATGCTCGTAGGTTCAGTCTGGATATTCATAGTATGAGACTGGACGCAGTGGTGTAGTCTACGTAGAACGCAGGTATACGCCGTATACCCACTTTAGGTGGTGGGCCCAGTCTCATATCTTGTCAGTTCGTTGGTGTTAACGAGTGGCAACTTTTGCTTATATAACCCCCTGACAACCCATTAATCAATATTTTGGCTGTTGCCATCCTCAAAACTTGCACATTGATTTATAAAAATGACAACAAAAACTAGCCGACCGAGTGACGTCACGTCAATGCAAAGTCAACGAGGCAGAATACAGCTAGCGCGTGCATGCTACCCGGAACCGTCAGATTTCATGGCAAAAAGTGACAAGTTGGGGGGTAAGTGGGCTCACTTGTTGTGTACATGCAAAAAATATATATTTTTATCAAACTTTCAGGAGTGCTCTTTTTCGCTGTTAGTGTTCGACTGTCTGACCATCATTGGGCAACGAGAGATAAATGTCAAAAAGATGACAGGTCTGTTCCCTCAAAGCAATAGAGCAATGAGGTGACGGGGGTAGATCAATTCGCCAAAAAACTATGTGTCAGTAAAGAAATGCAAGCTGTGTTATTTTTTCCAGTAATCGGTAAAAGGTCAGGAATGAAATGCCTACGTTGTTTCAATGATTAGGTGAAATATCTGCTTATGAAAAAAGCCCGATATGCGGATAAATATTCCCTTTTCAACTTTGAGGGGCGGAGACTTCCCATTGACTGTGCATTATGTGACGTCACCCCCAGTCTTTTTTATTTTCGTTATTTTTTAAGATCAACGTGCAACTTTTCAGCGTGGCAACAGCCAGAATATTGCTTTACATATTGTCAGGAGGTCATATTAGAAAAATCAAGTTGCCACTCGAGAGTGAGAACGAAACTCATTTTCTAAAGGAGCTACGAAATCTAGCCCACCGTCTACTTCTTAATTTTGGTAATTTCCGTATACCCACTTCTAATGTTCAGTATACCCACTTCTAATGTTCAGTATACCCACTTAAAAATAAGTTTCAGTATTTAGAATATCCGTTTCATCAACGGCCACTTCTCATGGAAGCATTGTAATTTAACAACACAGCGATAGGACTATATTAGACTTTATTAATTCGGAGATTGCGTAAATCATTCTCCGACGGTAGGTATTTCCAGATATGAGCGCCTTTCAGTTGACCACTGGGCTGCTGTCACAGCAGCGCCATATTTAACCGGTATCATAATTATATGGCCAGCATCAATCAGTTCCAGGCTATACGCACATTATCCTGTAGGTGGTGGTAGCATCAATGCAAAATGTAATGATGCAGGTCAAAGATGGCGGCGCCCCGGGTTAGGCTATGCCGAAAGGCTGAATAGCCACAATTCAGGTGTCCATTTATCTATGGTTTCATTGCGACCAACCAATCAGACGCGGCTATTCTGCCTCCCTTTCATCCATCCAAAACAAAAATCTAGCATGGAGTGCGTATCGGTAGTTGCTAAAGGTTGCTAAATTGTAAACTCGAGGCATCTACGAAATGTCCTTGTACATCTGGAGTGGGCTGATACGTTCTCATGTTCTCACCATTTGGATCGGATTATACAACTATCATCTCAACATCCGTGGGTTCGCGTTTGCAGGGTAGACTTTCCAGGGCTGTGACAGGTAGGCTAAGGTGTTTAATAACAATATGACTTAACCCCTCGTCTAACTTTCACGAACATTCAAGTTTAGTTCAAGCTTAAATATTAAGTGTTCTGCCCAATTGTTAATGATTTTATTTTTCATTTATGAAATAAATGGACATGTCGAACACACACAACCTGTTTCATGATGTGATGGTGTTCTGCTACTTTAAAGCAATCACTCTGTTAGGCCTTGCTTTATGACCGATGAGTACAAAGATCAGGGGTGGATTGGGAAGAATTTCTCCACCGGGCCAATTTTGCCAAAGCTGGCCCCATACCAAAAACATTTTAAAATAAATATATTAAATAAATATAGCCTACACTGTATATTGTCACATGTGTGTGCCCTTGAAAGGTTCTATATATTGTGCATTCTTTTTTCAATCACTTTTTTGTACAAATGTATTATTACAATTTTTATTACATTATTATGTTAAATTCTGGTTGAAATTTGCATTATCAAACTGTAACCTTTCACACTATTTATAACATAATAATTTTTATAGTGACTTCCAATTTTGACCAGTAATTGTTTCCCAAGTTCATGACCTTTACTTCACAGAAAGTACAAACTTCAGGTTTGCACAACAAAACTTTGTTGGATTTTTTATCCAACCAATTCAGGTGAATGTAAACACCAGTGGGTAAGCCATCATTCGTGACCAGGATCAGTTCCGAAATCTGACCACTAGATGGCAGTAGACACTAGGGAAATACTCCAGGAATCTATTGACATCCAAGAGCAGGTATAGGCCTATGCATTATATTGTATTATATTATATTATATTATTTTATATTATATTATATTATGTATTGTATTATATTATATTACATTACATTATATTACATTACATTACATTACACTACATTATATTATATTATATTATATTATATTATGTTATATTTAGTGGTGGGCCGTTATCGGCGTTAACGTGCTGCGATAATGTGAGACTCTTGTCGCGCGATAAAGAAAATATCGCACGTTAATCTATTCTCAAAATATGGGTTTTGGTATGCACATCACCATAGCGTTCCATTGACAGACGCTTTCAGACTGCGCTCCAGTCGCTTTCTCCTATCCACTCCACCTGTTGCTTCAGCAGACCTACTAAATATGAACAGTGTTTGCATGCTGAAAACATTAATCCCTCTGCCGTGGTAGGTGTTGTTTGAGTGCTTTTTCCATAAGTGGTAGACTAGAGAGAGGTTATTGTTTTGAGGTGAGGCGGTAGATACTAGAGGAATTATTGTGTGTGAGTAGCTGACCAGCCCGACATAGCCTACATTTCCTCTCGCATTGCATGGAACACATAGGGCCTAAACAACTTCCAGAAATCTTGCCTGTGCCATAATTGCAAAATATTCCGTGCGATATGCATTTTGAAGATTGTCAAACTGAAACTGCCAATATACTCTCGCTGAATGTTTGTGTTGCATTCGCGCATTTGCGACTCAGTGAGATATTCTCATGTCAGACGGTAATAAACCTCGCGGTTGTCGCGCTTGATTTTTTTTTTGCAAAATGAATAAATTTCGAGTTGTAACTCCTCTGGCATTCTAACTCTGAGAACAACTGTCAGGTTTAGGCCAAATTGCCGTGGGCCAGTGCTGTTGGTTCTAGATAGGCAGTAGTTCTAGCCTGGCTCTGCTGAGGGCTGCTGAGCTTACTGTGCGCAGAGCTCCTCCCTCTCTTAAAGGATCCGCTGCTCTTTTTCACAGTCAGTGGCAGATTCTCTCTCTCTTGCTCTCTCTCTCTCTCTCTCTCTCTCTCTCTCTCTCTCTCTCCCTCTTTCTCTCTTTCTCTCTCTCTCTCTCTCTCTCTCTCTCTCCATTAGAAATTCTGAATTGTTGAGGTCATTTTGTTTAAATAGCCTAAATGTTTGATAGATTTATCTGTATTTGCCTCTACAACTTATAGCACCATTCATTTTGAAATTTCAGTATCTTATAGCTGTAAATGCTTCCTATTGGACACACTATGCACATATTGCAGTGCGGTTATTTTTCATCACCAAGTATGAACATGACCATTTTTTGAAGATGAGATGCATTTTGGAAAAAAAAGATGAGCTCTGTTCTAATGCGCCATCTGTCTTAAGAAACTCCAAGGGTTTTTTCGGCATTATTTCGCTAGCGCGCCATTTCTGAATGAGCCATTTTGATATAGATTAATCTAGATTAATCTAGATTAATTTCAAAATTACAGTGAGATTAATCTAGATTAAAAAAATTAATCTATGCCCACCCCTAATTATATTTATATTATAAGCACTGTCACATTTTACTCAAGGTGCTTAATCTAAAAAGTAAAATGAATGACGAAGAACTGTTATAGATAGAATAGATTTTACTAGGGCATTAGGGCATGACTATTGAACATCTTTCCGATGGAGAGTTGGAAATTGAGATATTGAGATGCAATACATTTTCGTACCATATAGCCTCTTTGCTCAAGTGCCTTGTACAACAACTCTGACACATGGACGCAAACATTTTTGTCACTTAGATTGCTCGCGAGGGGTTGCGAGGGGGTGGCGTCCCGAGCCCTAGCTTGGTAACCACCGAGCCTATGTCTGGCCGAATATACAGTATACCCACTTCTAAACAGTAGACTACACCACTGACTGGACGTGAGTTTAAATCGCAGGGGTAAAGGACCTTATTAGCGCGACAGAAATAATAACTTGGTGGGCAAAGTTATGTTTTCACAGTATAGCATAGGGCCTACTTACAGGTGGCAATTAAGATTTGACAAGCTATTTCAAGTTATGACAGAAACCTAACTTCATTCGTTTTCAAAGTGCGGACAGGAGTTTTTGAGAGCATGCCATCATCATGACTATTTCTTTCTTTCAAAAGTAATTGTTAGCAAAAATCGAAGGGGGGAAAATAAGTTTAGGCCTACCTCACACAACACAGAGAAACCTGCTGCTTGGGGAGTTTATATCCGTGTATGTCCCAAATCCTCCGTTTCAGTAACGAGTTAAACGATGCTGTTTTTTTTTTCTCCTGACCCGGTTCTGCACTACAGCCATATGCACAACCGTTTGTCATAATAATAATAAAATAATATTATAGTGAAGCGTTATTTTTTTATATCTGTCAATGCTCATTAATGGGAGCGTGGGGAACGAAAATGGCGTCCATAAAACATGTGACCAGCCCAGATCCAATCAAAATAGCGGGATAGCTCAAACGTTCGAACCCATAGTTGGCCAGACTCTCTCTATATATGGCTCTGAATGCGGATCCAGGAAGTTTTTAAAAGACTACAGTTTACACCATTGCGGGATAGAGCAAATTTTGACATTCCAGTTTTTTACTTCACAAAAACAAAGCAGAAAGACTTTTAATTGGGGTGTAACATAGTCAAATGTTCTGTAAAAAAGCTTCCTTGGCATAGGTCTGCAGCACTATCTGAGTGCATTTGTAGTTATTATATCCATAAATGGTTTAAACTGGTTTAAATGTTATAAAGTTTAAATGGTTTAACCCTGTAAGACCTGAACCAAGAAAGCAATGACAGAAATATCTAATTTCTTGGAATTTGCCTCAATATTTGGTCCCTTATAAGAAATGTAAAAAAAAAAGGTCACTGAGATATTTAATGCATATATGATGCATAAATGACCAGGCCAATTTCATGACCATTGAAAAATGACTTTTAACGCATCTACAACTTTTTTTTTTCATTTAATAACATTATCAGACAATTTCATTTGAGGATTATCTTTAAATATTTAGTGAGATCCTGCTATTTATTTTAGCCTATCCTTGTTTTAGCAGGACCATATTTTACATTTCCCACAGCCTGGTTGGGTATTTTTTTTTTAATCTATGTAAAAACATAGCTGATCGAATGCTTAACAACCTATTTATGAGTGTAATATAGATCATTATTCATTTTTGATGTGGAATTTGAATATATGGGTCCATTACTACAATTGGACAATTTCTCCATTCACTTCAATGCATTTTTTACGAGATCATAATTTCAACATTTTGCATTACATTTTCAAAATTGCAAGTAAAACCTGTTTCTTAAGGCAATATCTTTGTCTTGAAGTAAAACAACTTGTGTGTTTTGTTAAATGATCGTCGTGGTATGCTTTGTAAGTTTCCCTATGGCAAAATGCATTGATGGCTGACTTCCTGCCACCGCCGGATGGTGCTTATTTGTTTCATCAGTTTTAGCACGATCTCTCTGCAACACGGTGTAAAAATATAAACTCTTCCTTGATTAATTGCACAAAGTAAGTGTTCAAATTAAAGTATATAGAGTTATATTTCGGAAATTTGTACACAAACCCTTTGCAATTTGACGATATCTCTGCGCTTCTAACCCCATTTTTGCATTTTTCGCAGAGCTGTGGTCAACTTGTTGTTGACCGCTGCTCTCCTGTGGCGGTTTCCGTGTACTGCAGGACGTTTGGAAATGACACGCAGGATGTTTTTGAGATCGATTTTTTTTGTGTCAGCGGGGAGAGGGCTTTGAATTTGATGAAACAAATATGATGTGTCCGGCGCGATAGGCTTAAACATTAAATAAAAGAACTGCCACGTTTGACACTTTAGCCCACATTAGGCATTGGGCTCTGAGCTTTTGGTGTGGCAGTTTACGAGTGCACACCTACCCAAAATTAATTCTTAAAATGCCACAATTTGCAGTCTAATTAATTATCAAATTAACATGTTAGAGTGACAGCCTATATTTTGTATTTCCCCCTCTATTGTGTAATGACTGACTGGTAGTGTTCATACACTGCTATGCAATGTTTGTTGACTGAAGACAGAGGTGATGCCCTGTGAGACGTGACGCCCTGTTTTTACATATCATTGGTTAAAAACCTACAAAATTTTTCCTCTTTAAAACAATGTGAATGAAAGAAGATGTGGTACATTATGTTTCATATTAGTCTTAGATGAGAAAAAAAAAACATTTTTGTTAAGATTTATGTAAAGGTTTATATGTCAAATGTCCTGCGGTGTCACTGTAATATTAATAAAACCTGGAATATATATATATATATATACTGTATATATATATATATATATATATATATATATATATATATATATATATATATATATATAAATAAACCAACAACATTTTGAATAATTTATTGAGCAATTTACATGATTGCATAAATATTAACTTGGCTGATATGGTAGAATATTAACTGTGGCTGATATGGTAGGGCACACGTTTACCACTCTCGCCGAACCGGGTTCGATTCCTGGTCAGGGTCCTTTGCCGGTCCTTCCCCATCTCTCTCCCCCAGCCAGTTCACTTTCTGTCTCTCTTCCACTATACCACTGATGTCACACCGCAGAACACATTTTCCCAAAAATTAGGTGAAATTCCATCCATTTTATCAGGAATTGTTTTTTTTTAATTGTGTTACGCCCTTAAACGTCAACCACCCACATTCAGTATTTTTAAAATGTTTTGGTACCGTTAGAGCCTTTTGCACACAAAATGTTGCATTTGGACAGTTTGCCTCACTGGTTAGACTTGTGTGTTAACTGTTATGGAAATGTGCTTTTTGGAGTGAGAACTGTGTCAAAGCAATCAAGAAAACTGTATTCAGTTGCTGCTCTGTTCATACAGGTGTAACTACAATCGCCGCTGTGTCCTGACTGCATCTAACGTCACCGCAGAAGAAGGCTACAAAGACTCGTGCTCTAAAGTCTACAAATACCTGCACATCAAATATGCCTGCATTACTCCACACAAAGTGAGAGCCAAGGTGGAAAAACACCTAGAAATACCTGAAAATGACCTACAGTACACCTAGAAATACACTATATGATGGGCGTCAAACTCAAATCAACTGAGGGCCAAAAACAAAATTTTGAAAAAAGTAGTGTGCTGTAGTCAATATTTAAAAAAAAAAATTGCAGACACACACTTCATAGTTAAACAAACTCAAACACCTTGAAATACCTGATCACAAACACCTACAGTGCACATTACCTAAACAGTACACATGTAGTACATAAACTCCCATTTGCAAATCATCTCTATAGTGATGTCATACCTAATCTGGTGATTTCTTCAAATATACTGCAGTAATGTTTCAGAATTAACTCCAGTTGGAGTGCTTCCCTGGAACTGTCTAGTTTTTTAAGATGGTGCTCTTTGGTGTCAGGCTTGGTTGATTTCAAAAAAGTTTTAGAAATACCAAGGCACTCATCATCTTTGTAATTAAAATGGCTTTATTTTGTTAGGCATAGCATGATTAAAAGCGTTTCGGCATGAAGCCTTCGTCAGGAGCCTAATTCTTAGGCATTTCATGTGTCCATCAAAGAGTGTCCCCACAGAAAAGTTTGGGAACTACTGTTTTACTGTATAAATTGATGATTTACTGTCTTGTTATCCTTTTACTGACATTGACAATACAGCGCAGGATGTTGAAGTGTGTTGATGTGTGAAATCGTGAAAATTCATTAAATCGCATATAAAGCATCTGACATTAAGCATGTGTCACTTTAATGCTCATCACTGCCCATCATTGTCTCATAGGCACGTACACACACATGACTGTGTACACATCCATAGCTGAATTGTCCTTGAGCAAAGCACCTGGCCCCACACAGGTCCAAGGACTTTAACCATTACCCTGTCCCTTTACCTAATTAACTGTTAGCAATTCCACTAAGTGTAATGGCATGTAATGTAATGTAAAGTAATCCAGCACAGACACATGTAATCACACACACACACACACACACACACACACACACACACACACACACACACACACACACACACACACACACACACACACACACACACACACACACGCACACACAAACACACACACTTGACAATGCATGAGCCATATGAAACTCCTTTCATGACATGATTAAAAAATATGACACGGAAAAGTTGTGTGTTATGTGTGTGTCGTGTTGTTTCTTTTTAAGCATATGGGGCTACAGGGGTGTGTGTGTGTGCATTGTCCAGTCACAACATAGTCAAAGATTGTACAGCCATATTTCTGAGGTCCTGCCTGACATAATATTTTGAAAGATAACACACATCTGCAGGCGTAGAGATATACAAAATGTTTAGACATTCTGCCACAGGTACACGTTTCAAGGAGAAGTTTGTAATGATGGTTCCCATTTTACCCTTCCTAAATATTGAAAAGATTCATCTTAAGACACAGGTCAATTTATCAACATGTGCCTATCCATGTGTTGTAACATAAAATCAGTTTATAACCTCATTGCAAGGGTATATTAGGTACACAAGTACATGCTGTTGCAGATGATGATATTTGTACCCTATCCTAGTTGGTGAACAATTAGAAAGCAATCATTTCCATAACTCAGTGGATGTTTAGTAGCTAGGCTACTGGATGTTAAAGGGATTACCTGGAATTGAAGCATATTTAGTCTTTTTTGTACATGTAGGAAGAAATACAACCACCTGAGAGCATAATCATATCAATTGGATGTAGTTTGAGAAAGTTTGATCAAACTGCATTAGCCATGTTAGCCATGTTAGCCACTTTAGCCGTATTAGGTTTTTGATGAGGACATACAGTATAGCAAAAAACATTATTTTAAAGCTCTTATACAATTCCAAACATCACCACACTTACTTCGCAGGACGGAAAGGGTTCCTAAACACAAACCAAAGTGTTCCAAACTCTTCATGTCTTCGGAAAAAGGTTGGCAGAATGAGATTTGTGAAGCCAACTTTGCTGTGAGGCAGTGGAGCCATGTATCCTTCTCTCATTGACAATAGGCGTTCTGGTTTCTTCAACGTCTCACATTCACAAAACACGATTCAGATGTCATTTCTTCATTTGCAATCAGTATATTGGATGGGGAAAAGTCCCCAGAAAGTTGTTGAATCCGGGGCAGCTTTGTTTTGTTTTTTGTTTTCTCCACAGAGGCGTGGGCGTCAGCGAATGATGACCAGCACAAGGCAAGGATGGGAGGTTAGACAAGTCATGGTGAATCACCAAACTGCTCATTGCTCTTTAATTCCATACTCAAGATATTAGTGTTGGACCATAATGACCACTGATCGTCCGCATAATCACCATCACATTATCAATGTGTGTGTGGCTGTGTGTGTCTCTGCGTGCGTGCGTTCACGTGTGTGTGTGTGTGTGTCATATTAATCAATAGAAATCTCCATTTTCTGCTCCAGGAGTCATGATGGCGATTGCTAATGAAGAAAGAAAAAGCTAAATTAGGCACAGACAGTGTGTGTGTGTGTGTGCGTGCGTGCATGTGCGTGTTTGATCGGGCTAGTTTGTGTGTGTGTGTGTGTGTGTGTGTTAATGCCTTTGTGTGGGGAGAAGTGCTTATGGTGTGTTAAAGGTCTCAGATTGCTGCTATCAATTCAGGCCAGGAGACACAAAGTGGCAAACTATAAATTTAATGCCAGTTTAATCGCCACCCCACAATATCTGTCTGTGTGGTGAAAGTGTGTGTGTGTGTGTGTGTGTGTGTGTGTGTGTGTGTGTGTGTGTGTGTGTGTGTGTGTGTGTGTGTGTGTGTGTGTGTGTGTGTGTGTGTGGGCCTGTCTATTTTGTCATAGAATTAGTGGATTGGAAGGAAGTGGATTAATAATAAAGTGTAATGAAGTAATAAAGTGCGTCTATATCAGGGGTGTCAAACATACGGCCCGCGGGCCGCATCCGGCCCGCGGGAGGGTTCCATCCGGCCCGGATGTAAAAAAAAAGTTTTTTTTAATTTTTTTTTTTTACTTTTTATTTATTTTTTTTTATTTTTATGAAATAACCGAAATGCGCAATTACGGCCGTCGGGGCAAAATCGAAACCTGCATGACATTAACCCAATGGTCCCTCTGTTACACTGTATATATGTAGTAAAGTGCACATCACACTTCTAATATAAATAGTTAATTTGTACTGTAGCAGGCATTTCATAAAGCTCATATATTATAGACCTCATATATAGAGATAAAATGTTAATACTTCTTATTCGTATTGTATTGGTATTGGTTGTAATTAAATAATAAATATAATAGGATTTGTATTGGTTCCTATTAAGCTCAAACTGGAAACGGGATGTTAGAATGCGTGAAAATGCAGGAAATTACATATAAGAAATACAAAATTTTCTGGGGGTACACCCCCAGACCCCCGGCCGAAATGAACTGTCCCATATTTAATTAATTGACGGTTGCCAATGAATGAATGAAGTCAAGGAAATTTTGCATAGGATTATCAGTATTGCATTGCTTTCTACATATTCAACACACTTAAAACGTGATAGTACTGAACACTAATCCACTGCTTTACGTTTTTTTTTTTTTTTTGCGATGATGTTAGTAATGCGGCCCGCTTGAGGTCCACATGGGTTGTATGCGGCCCCCGGACCAAAATGAGTTTGACACCCCTGGTCTATATCTTTCGCTCTCTCTCACACACACACACACACGCACACACACACACACATTCACTACGAGAGCAAGTGAGTATGATGTTTATCCCTCCTCATCATTCATCATTCCCAATTCCACTGTTTACCTTTCACTTGCTCCACTGCACACACCTGCATTGTGTGTGTGTGTGTGTGTGTGTGTGTGAGTGAGAAGAAGTGGACCAAGTTTATCTATTGGATGTCAATCCCCCTCTGCCATTTCAGAGAATGAATAAGAAAGTAACAATAGGCTGAACACACACACACACACACATCCCAATCCTGCTGGCCAGACTCACAAGGCATCATTTAGTGCCAGCATTGAAGATGCTGATGCACCTGAAGATGCCCTGAGTGTTCAAAAAAATGAAGAGGAGGAAACTGTGGCAACATCAACATCAACTTCTTTCTTTCTTTCTTTCTTTCTTTCTTTCTTTCTTTCTTTCTTTCTTTCTTTCTTTCTTTCTTTCCTCCCCCTCTCTCTCCATAATATCCCTTCTTCCTCTCTCTCTCTCTCTCTCTCTCTCTCTCTCTCTCTCTCTCTCTCTCTCTCTCTCAAGCAGCAGTGGGGTCAAGGGTGTCTTCTTCTGTGGTGCATCTTTTTTCTTTCTGCATCCCTCTGCGCTTCCTGCTGAGAGGCCCTGAAAGGTCTTGTAGAAGAAGCTTTCAGTGTGACACAGTGTGGAAGACACGGTGCCCCTCCTTGGCCCTGTTCTGGAATACAGCAATACATGTCTTGCAGCTTTCATGCAGAAGTAGCCTTAGGACATAAAAGGAGACTTTGAGCTTGAAATTGAAATGTTCTGCTACCAATCATTATGTCAAATCATACTGTCATACAAAAAACACAATTCGCTGCTCAGTGTGTGTGTGTGTGTGTTTGTTTGTGCTCGTGTGTGCGTCTTCTGCCAGAGAGAGCAAGACGGGAGGGTATTTGCCACACTTTTATAAGCAACTTACAAAGGAGGACATACACAGTAACATCAGAGATTCTTTAAGTATTTAGAGATATGCCAATGCAATAGGTTGCTATGGGCACCTAACATGGCCAGGTTCATAATCATAATACTCCTAGAATGAATAGAACAGTCCTTAGGTCTGCCTAAAGATGGATTCCCCCCCTCCCCCTTGCAATAGTAGAACCCAGAAACAATGGGCCAATGGAACCTCTCTCTCTACTCTCTCTTGTAACATTCCTGTTGTGGGGAGGTACAGTACACAGGCAGTCAGTCAGGCACCTACAGAATATATTACAACGTGCTAGGAAATACACAATGTGGTCTACTGTAGGCATGATCAAGTTAGAGCAAGGGCCATGGCATGGGTAAGCAGGGTCAGCTTAGCCATGAAGTGTAGCTTTATTTGGAAGAAAAGAGTGTCTGCAAGCTCCTCATTTATTCATTCATTGGTTTATTGATTGACTGGTGGGGACAGTCATTCCCATCGTGATAGTTACTCGTGTCCGATACCAGCTAACCCACCTTGACTAAATTCTTTGAGGGCAACTCTGATAGTTCTATGTTTCTAATTGTGTTAACAAGAAGAATGGAGATACACAATTATCTCTGCTGCTTGAGTTTCTCAGGGAAAAAGAGTAATTGACCGCTGATAGCCAAACATGAAATGAGACCAAAACTTGGTTGTGCAGCAGGGGTGCGTTTCTCAACAACGTTAGCAACTTACTTGATTGCAATGTAATTTCCCATTTGAAACCTAGTAGGTTGCTAACTGGTTAGCAATAATGCTTTCGACAAATGGAGTCCAGGACATCTACCTTTCCTGCCAGCTGTTGGGTGATGATGTTGATGAGGTGTGTTCCTGTACACAGTAAATGTTGTGGTGTTAATTCAACACTTATAGAGTTGATTTGACATCATTTGGACTCAAATGAACTCTCTAAGTGTTAAATGAGCACTGTAGAATTTACTGTGTAGAGGTAGACTAGTCTAAGGGCCTCTGCACACCGGTTCCGCCAAAGTGCGAAGCACTACTCTGCCCAAATTCAATTCCACTGCGGAGGGACTAACACCCCTGTCCACAATGCTATTTCCACCGTCAAACCAATATTTCACTGATCATTGCCCCTGGAGCAGAGAGGGTGATATAGAGATGCTCCACCAGCCTAAATTAACAATTCAGTCAGAATTATTTTTTCTCAACATTAATATGCTACTTGTGGTTGGACAAGTAAGGGTTAACGTTCGGCGAGAAGGTCGCTACCGTGGAATAGCAGCACGACAGAGAGAATCTTTAGACCCCGACGCGGTGCTGCTATTCCACAAAGCGACCGACTCGCCGAACGTTAACCCGCTTAATACGTATATGGATATACTTAAATGATTCACACATGGCGGGGACATTTCTTTATTTAATGTTAAGTTTATTATAATTGTTCATGTCAAAAGATTGTTGACAAAAGACTGGACCCCCTGCGGAGTGATATGAAACATTCGCTTTAGCAGTGAAAAGTCTTGTTGCCAATGACAGCGGTCTGATATAGACCAACTCGTCCTTATCTCAAATATCAGACGTGCGAACGTTGGGGAGCCCCATTGAAATGAATGGAGCATTCGACCGATGACGTCACACCATATAATAATGGGAAATGATCGCCTACCTGGTGAAAACAGGGTAGCTGCAGGAAATTCTGAGTGACACCAGAGTGTGGAAGCTGAGAGATGTACAGTACAATGTGATTAGAATGTGTGTGTGTGTGTGTGTCGTGTGTTTGTGTGTGTGTGTGTGTGTGTGTGTGTGTGTGTGTGTGTGTGTGTGTGTGTGTGTGTGTGTGTGTGTGTGTGTGTGTGTGTGTGTGTGTGTGTGTGTGCGCGCCGACATAGTGATACCGGAAGATAGGTAGCTCACCTGCTCCTGTGAGTGTGCGCGTGTGTCCGTATCCATGTGTGTTTGTGAGCGTGTCCGTGTCTGTGTTTGTGTGTCCGAATAAGAGATGCCCTAACTACGTGTGGTGTCACAGCAGTGCTTGGGGGTGACTCAGAGGGCAAGTGGCACACTTGCTTGTGTGTGTGTGTGTGTGTGTGTGTGTGTGAGAGAGAGAGAGAGAGAGAGAGAGAGAGAGAGAGAGAGAGAGAGAGAGAGAGAGAGAGAGAGAGAGTGTGAGAGAGAGAGAGAGAGAGAGAGAGAGAGAGAGAGAGAGAGAGGTGATCACACTGGACAGCCATCTGCCACCAATTAGACACCTCTATAAATGGTGTGCGCATGTGTGTGTGTGCGCGCACGCGTGTCTCACCTGCATTGAGTGTTGATCACACTCCTGCCACCTCTCTGTGTGTGTGTGTGTGTGCGTGTGTGTGTGTGTGTGTGTGTGTGTGTGTGTGTGTGTGTGTGTGTGTGTGTGTGTGTCTGTGTCTGTGTCTGTGTCTGTGTGTGTCTGTGTCTGTGTCTGTGTGTGTCTGTGTCTGTGTGTGTGTGTGTGTGTGTGTGTGTGTGTGTGTGTGTGTGTGTGTGTGTGTGTGTGTGTGTGTGTGTGTGTGTGTGTGTGTGTGTGTGTGTGCCTGTGTGTGCGGTCATGTTCATACTGTATGTCCTGCTCAAGGACACTAAACAGACTCTTCCAACTGTACCAGTGTACTAATATATGAGGTGAAACCTGATTTAATGGTGTACACACACACACACACACACACACACACACACACACACACACACACACACACACACACACACACACACACACACACACACACACACACACACACACACACACACACACACACACACACACACACACACACACACACACACACACACACACACACACACAGAAAGAGATAGTCTACTATAGCAATACATTTCAGCTCAACCTACCTGTTCATCCTGATTGATGGGGCTCCATAAAATGTGTTAAATGATCAGTGACATTAAAAAATTCTGCAGAGAGAGAGAGAGAGTGTGTGTGTCTGTGTGTGCATGTGTATGGTACGTGCATGTTTTTATTTGTGCAGGGCAGCTGACAGGACAAAATTATCTAAAAGGGTCCCTCCCAATGCATACAATGCACTGAGGACCCAATTCTGGCCCCCCTCTCTCTTTGGGCCCGGGCAACTCATCCGCTTGCCCTACCCTTGCTGCCGGGCCGGTCTTTGTGTGTGTGTGTGTGTGTGTGTGTGTGTGTGTGTGTGTGTGTGTGTGTGTGTGTGTGTGTGTGTGTGTGTGTGTGTGTGTGTGTGTGTGTGTGTGTGTGTGTGTGTGTAGGTGTGTTGGAAAGGCTCTAAGAGACATTGGAGTGGAAGGGCGGGTTTCAAGAAGGTGAACAGAGGTGTGTGCGTGTGTTCATACATGCCCCAGGCAGGGGAACAGACATGAGTGAAATGGAACTTTTAATGTCCCCAGGAGAGGGTTGGTTATTGCAATGACCCTGTTTGCCTGTCTGTCTGTCTGTGCATCATGTCAATCTATAGCCCTGGGCAGGGTTACTAACAGGTAGCTATCAATGATTGTGCTATGATGTATGGCCAGTGATCGGGCCAACCTTGCTTAGTGTACAGTAAAGCATGTGTGACATAATGTAGCTTGCCTTGGTCACGGGATCATTTAAGCTGAGATCATGCCGGATGAGATCCACTCACACTCCCCTGTGTATAGAGAGATGGTAGAGTGGGGCCACTAGTGAAATGGAGTAGTTTGGGGAGGAGGTGGGACAATACGAGAACATTTGTTTGCGCAAATCAGGTGAATGGGGAGGAGGGATTCAATCTCTGCGAAGGTGGAAAAGGAAGGCAGCTGTCAATCACTCCTCGAGCTCCTCCCGTACTATGTTTAAGAAACAACACATCACTGCCAGTACAAACTCTAGAGTGAATGACATATCTGCTCATGCTATCAGAGGTATCAGAGCCCTACGCACAAGACTGGAGGTTTCATGTAGAAGGCAGATAGCCAAGTACACTTTCATTAATATTTTCAAGCATAGTTTGCCTATACCAGGACATACCGGTACACATTTTAAGTTCGGAAGATCGCCTTTTGCGGTTGTGTCAACGCCACTGCATGCAAAATGAAAATGCAAAAGTATATTCAGCCTAACAACATAAGCATAAAAACGTGTAATTAATCAGTAAGCATATTCTGGGGTGTATGGATGAAGTGTCTGTTTTTGTTTTCTATGTTTGTGTGTGTGGCTGTGAAGGTGTGTGGTGGGAGTATGTGCACTGGCTTGCATATGTGTGGGATAGATGCCAATGAACAGCTTTGAAAAGATTTCCCCAAAAAAAATAAACACATAGGCCTACAGTGTGTGTGTGTGTGTGTGTGTGTGTGTGTGTGTGTGTGTGTGTGTGTGTGTGTGTGTGTGTGTGTGTGTGTGTGTGTGTGTGTGTGTGTGTGTGTGTGTGTGTATTACCTGGGTTAAGTAAGTAGATGTGGCCTATATAAAAACATGCATAAGCCTATGAACATGCATAAGCCCATAATCTCATCAAGAAACGCAGGGAGCTAGATGACAGCCAGCCATTCTTGTAGTCAACCTATTTTCATTGTGGTTTAAAATGATTATATGCAAAGGCAGAGATTTAGCATATGAAGATGGCATTTTCAGGTTTGCATTTTCATTGAAGTGCACCCCCCCCCTCCCTCTCTCTGTTTGTTGTGTTCTGTGCTGTGCTGTGCTTGTGTGTGTGTGTGTGTGTGTGTGTGTGTGTGTGTGTGTGTGTGTGTGTGTGTGTGTGTGTGTGTGTGTGTGTGTGTGTGTGTGTGTGTGTGTGTGTGTGTGTGTGTGTGCGTGCGTGTGTCGATACGATTGTATAGGTAAGCAGGGGCTGGCCTTTCTTCGGTGAAAGAGAGAGATTCAGGTTATCGTGTGGGTGGTTTATTCATGTCCCTCCAGTGTGGAGGCAAGAGCCTATCAGTTCCACCTGAGATATTACAGCAACCATCAGTGGCGGCTCTATCTACTGCAGGGTTTCCCAAACTGGGGTGCGTGCCCCCCTTGCGGTGCGCGGCCTGCTACAAGGGCCGAGCTGAATAGAGCAATGGTGGATATGTGTGGTTTTTTTTTTATCCAAAATTAATGAACACTGTGTATTTTTAATTGTTTGGTTTATTGTATACTGGAAGGATCCATCTGATGTGTAATTTATAACTCCTAGACTTGTCATGCAACAAGTTCCATTGTAATGATGTCAGAAAAAACGTCAGGTCGATTGTAAATGAGGCTTTCCCACAATGTGCGTCTGTGCAATATTCGCTTAGGGGGTGCGCAAACCACATTGAAATATAAAAGGGGGTGCACAGGGAAAAAAGTTCGGGAACCGCTGATCTAGTGTATTCACCATTCCTCCTACACATGGACCAGGGATGGCAAACTCAAATTCACAAGGAGCCAAAATTAAAATCTGTGATGAAGCCGCTGGCCAAACTCAATAGGCCTATGTATTTATATAGTGCTCAAAGTCAAATTACACAAACACTGATAAACGTCTTCTGTTGTATGAGAGGAAGATGTTACATTTGACTCAGCTAATTTACTTGACTTGAACACAACATTTGCTTATGACACACCAAATTTCATGCTCATGATATACATAGTATTGGTGCCATTTTCTATGTAACCTTTATGCTCATATTTAGTTATAGATTTATTTATTTATAGACACAGATTATAGATGTTTTATGATTGAATTTAAATATATTACTTAC
>NC_085868.1:4805395-4810395 GCF_034702125.1 Engraulis encrasicolus
AAATATATTACTTATTTAATGTTTAGAATTACCTCTCAGTTAATCTGCCTTTAGTTTAATGCTTAGAAGGATCTAGAATGTATAGCCAATAGGAACTGACGCTGAGCAATGACGTTTTGGAGCTTGCGCATCTCGAATGTAAAAACTGATGTGTGTTTGTCATATGTGGAGAACTTCAGATAAAGACGGGGCTAACACACTGTTTTCTACCGTCGTTCAAACTTTAACACGTGTAGACTCGTTCATTCCGTCTGACTGAGTGGTTATTTGCATGAATCTCAAGAAAGAAATGGTCAACATTTTAAGAACGGACATTTAGCCACTACAGTGTATGGCGGCCAACAGTGATAGCCTACACATTTGAAATGATCCGAATAGAAAATGCTGCTGCTAGAATTCTAACCAAAACAAAGAATAGAAATCATATCACTCCAGTACTTCGGTCATTGCACTGGCTCTCAGTAAGATACAGAATTGACTTTAAAACTCTTCTGAATGTCTACAAATCAATGGCAGAGGCCCTAAGATGTTCTCGAGAAATATCATCCTAAAAGATGTCTCAGGTCTTCAGTCTCCAGACTCCTCTACTGATTGTAAGGTTAAAATACAGAGTGGGTGAAATGGTATTTAACCATTATGCCGCCAATTCTGGAATCAACTTCCTGTTGAAATTAGGACTTCACCAACTGTGTCATGTTTTAAAAACAAATTAAAAACAGTTTTATTTTCATCTATTTAGGGTTAGTTATCTAGTCTTACTTTTTAAAAACATTTTTTTTATTTCATTTTTTTCCTCTCAAGCACATTGAATGGCAGTTGTGTATGATAATGTGCTAGAAAATAGGCCAATTATTGCTATTGCTATAATTCAATGTAAAACATGCAAAACAATACAAAAGACAATGAAGACAGTGTAAGCAGACTGAGGTACCCTGAGCATGCTACCGCCTCATCACACTGTAGGGCACTGTTCGGGGCAATACAAATTTGTTGTGTGCACTGTGTGCTGTGGATTTCCGTCACACATTGACAATTAGAGATTCCCTACTTGGCTTACACTCTCAACATTTGTGGGCCCAGAATGTAGCATGAGACCCCACAATGTTAGCCTGACTCTTACCAGACCCTTGTGTATTTCCGCTCAGCATCGTGAGCTCATGTAGGCCTAGCGGATACCAACTAGTAGTTTGGCAGAAAGTTAGTAAACCTCCCTCCCACAGCCCCCTACAGTGTCTGCTTAGCTTTTGGTCTGGACCTTAAGTTCAGAGTTATTGTGCTGTGCCTCCCATACCTGAGCTGGAGCGTTGACTAGTAAGTGGCGAGTTCGAGCCCCAAGTGGCCAAGTGGCGAAGTAAAGCAGGATCACCTCAGTTACACTGGTGCCGTGGACCCGGGGTGGGTTTAGGTGGGGGTAAGTGTAACAAATGCCAACTAGCAGATTATAGTATAGATTACGTGTATAGTAAACCTCATCCCAAAGCCTCATACAGTATACACTCGCCTCCAAAAGAGTTGTCGCCTATCCATCTGTTTGGAAAAACAGCTAATAACCTGACTTTCAATGAATCACTTGGCTTCAGAAGTCACTCATATGAAAGCTACAACCCTCTCGAATGAAAATGTATGTACAAAAATAAATTTCATGCACCAACGAAAGATTGACCCTTTATTGAACACAGACAGGGCAGATTTTCACAAGACAAAAGTTTTGTCGCCTATCGAACATAATGTGAAAATGAGCAGATAAGTCACTTCAAAACACTTCAAATACGCAGATTGGGTGTCATACTTAATCACTGAATCACTCTCACCTCTCCAGAAAATCAACTTTGCCCTTACAGTCATGGCCAAAAGTATTGGCACCCCTTCAATTCTGTTAGAAAATACTCAATTTCTTCCAGAAAATGATTGTAATCACACATTCTTTGTTATTAATATCTTCATTTGTTTTTCTTGAAATGAAAAAACACAAAAGAGAATGAAAAAAAGTCAAATGAATGATCATTTTACACAAAACTCCAAAAATGGGCCGGACAAAAGTATTGACACCCTCAGCCTAATACTTGGTAGCACAACCTTTAGACAAAATATCTGCGAACAGCCACTTGCGGTAACCATCAATGAGCTTCCTACAACACTCTGCTGGAATTTTAGACCATCCTTCTTGAGATTTGAAGGGTGCTTTCTCCAAACTGCCATTGTGAGACCCCTCCACAGGTTTTCTATGGGATTAGGGGGTGGACTCCTACATTATGCTGCACAATTTGTTGATAGTCTTCAGACTTCATAATTCCATGCACATGGTCAAGTAGTCCAGTGCCAGAGGCAGCAAAGCAACCTCAAAACATCAGGGAACCTCTGCCATGTTTGACTGAACGGACCGTGTTATTTTCTTTGAAGGCCTCAGTGTTTTCCTGTTAATTCAAATGAATGCAGGAAAAAAGATGAGGCCTTCAAAGAAAATAACATGGTCCGTACAGTCAAACATGGCAGAGGTTCCCAGATGTTTTGAGGTTGCTTTGCTGCCTCTGGCACTGGACTGCTTGACCGTGTGCATGAAATTATGAAGTCTAAAGACTATCAACAAATTTTGCAGCATAATGTAGGAGTCCACCCCCTAATCCCATAGAAAACCTGTGGAGAGATCTCACAATGATAGTTTGGAGAAAGCACCCTTCAAATCACCTCAAGGATGGTCTAAAATTCCAGCAGAGTGTTGTAGGAAGCTCATTGATGGTTACCGCAAGTGGCTGTTCGCAGATATTTTGTCTAAAGGTTGTGCTACCAAGTATTAGGCTGAGGGTGTCAATACTTTTGTCCGGCCCATTTTTGGAGTTTTGTGTAAAATGATCATTCATTTGACTTTTTTTTCATTCTCTTTTGTGTTTTTTCATTGCAAGAAAAACAAATGAAGATATTAATAACAAAGAATTTGTGATTGCAATCATTTTCTGGAAGAAATTGAGTATTTTCTAACAGAATTGAAGGGGTGCCAATACTTTTGGCCATGACTGTAGGTGTATGTTTAGGGTCATTGTAATCATGGAAAGCAACACAATGAAAATCAATGGAGTTCAATGAGAGATGGCGATATACTCGCTGTTCGTAGAGCAATACATGTTTAACTTCATCATGTAATCAATGATAAAAGCCCTCATACACCTGCAGCATGCATGCAGCTCCTCATAAGAGCTGTATCTGTACCATGTTTCACGTTATGCAACATTTCTCTTTTTTCATATTCTTCATCTCCAACACCATATAGTTTTGATGCTATCAGTTCTAAAATGGTTGATCTTAGGATCTTGACTTCAGAGTATGAGTCCCATTAGCCTTCATTTTTGTCAGAATTAGGCCTGACATACTCTTTGCTGGCTTTTTTGAGACAGGACAGTGGGAGAGACTTCTTTGGTGTTAAAGGTGAAGAATTTGGAATAAATACATGGTGCCTAAAGTCAAACATGGGAGGGATACAGCTCTTATGTGGAGCTGCATGCATGCTGCTGGTGTGTGAGGGCTTTTATCATTGATTACATCATGAAGTAAAAAATGTATTGCTCTACGAATAGCAAATATGTCACCATCTCTCATTGAACTCCATTGATTTTCATTGTGTTGCTTTCCATGATTACAATGACCCTAAACATACACCTAAGGCCAAAGTTGATTTTCTGGAGAGGTGAGAGTGATTCAGTGATTAAGTATGACACCCGATCTGCGTATTTGAAGTGTTTTGAAGTGACTTATCTGCTCATTTTCACATTATGTTCGATAGGCGACAAAACTTTTTTCTTGTGAAAATCTGCCCTGTCTGAGGTCATTAAAGGGTCAATCTTTCTTTGGTGCATGACATTTATTTTTGTACATTCATTTTCATTCGAGAGGGTTGTAGCTTTCATATGAGTGACTTCTGAAGCCAAGTGATTAATGGAAAGTCAGGCTATTAGCTGTTATTCCAAACAGATTGGTAGGCGACAACTCTTTTGGAGGCGAGTGTAAGTAGTGCTGAGCTAGCTATTGGTCTGAACCTTTTATAATAATATTAATAGTTAAAGTCCATATGCCTCTGTGAATAGATGGGATGTAAGGTGCTTCTTGAACGTAGCCAGTGTGGGGGCCTGGCATATGTTGGAAGACCTAGTCTAGCTCATTGGTATTGTCCTGTGCCTCGCCTCCCATGCCCGACCTGGAGCAGTTACACTCACTGGGATGTTTGTGGAGCGATGCAGAATCCATTTAACCGGTGAGAGTTGCCAAATGTGGATGTGTTTAAGTCCCCAGAGTTTTTACACCCAGTGCAGAATTTTTAAAAATGCAGTGTTAATTCAACATTTAGAGAGTACTCTGGGACCAAATACACTTTGGAAGATGTAAAATCAACTCTCTACATGTAAAATCAACTATCTGCATGTTAAAATAATGAACTGTGTGTTTTACCAAAAAGCCACAATTACAGCAGCATGGCACAGAGCTTTCAATGCAGCACACGTGCAAGGCTGTGTGACTGTGTCATTCGCGCGCAGCAGAAATTACTGAGCGCAAAAAGGCTCTCTTGACATAGACAATAGTTTTCTGAGGTTTTTGTGACGCTGAATATAATCTTAACTTTCATTTTCATAGACTGAGGCGTTTAAGAAATTGGAACAGTAGCATAGCCAACTCTTTATGAAAAATAAGCAATCTAACCAAAAGGAATCGCCACAGATTTTTTTCTCACAATGAACACAAGAGAGCGCTCTAGTCATAAACATCGAAGACGTGTGTGTGTGTGTGTGTGTGTGTGTGTGTGTGTGTGTGTGTGTGTGTGTGTGTGTGTGTGTGTGTGTGTGTGTGTGTGTGTGTGTGTGTGTGTGTGTGTGTGTGTGTGTGCCTGCCTGCCTGCCTGCGTGCGTGCGTGCGTGCGCAAGGGGCGAAGCATCCTGGCCACTTTAGATTCATTAATCAAGTGCACTTTTTTCCGTACACCTCAGGAGAAATTGGTTAAGAGATTACGGCGTGTT
>NC_085868.1:4815395-4840395 GCF_034702125.1 Engraulis encrasicolus
CCTACCTACGGTTTGGTGGATTCTGCATTTAAAATTATGCTTTTGTACTTTCAGTCATGACTGATTGGTAGTAATCTCAGCATAGCATCACATTGCGTGGCCATGTGACATTAATTTTGTCATCTCAACATCTCAAATCTGAGGGACTGAGTGAGATGGGATTTGCCATTCCTTGCCCTAAGATTGATTAGAATGCAACATTTTCTGGGGGAGGGCCCCCACACCCCCCTACACAAATTGTCCACCCACCAACAGCACCCCCTGCCAAAACTGTGTTGCCGTTCCTCTGAGCACACAGTTTACGTATATGGTTCTGCCCCACTCTATAGCATGGAAAAACTGGTGTGCCTCGTAGTGTCCAAATACGTGCCAGCTGTGAGCACTGTATAGTTGTCTTAGCATGTCCGATTAGCAGGGGTAAGGTGCTTTTGGGGGGGTTGAGGGGCCAAGACAGTGTCTGGCCCAGGGGGCCATCATTTCTTAATCCGCCCCTGGGTGGAGAGACTATTGTTTAATGCTGATCTCAGAATGTTCTCATCATCACAGTGACATTAGGTTTTGATTGTAGTTTTAGTGGCATCATGGCAGGTGATTCATTTCAAAGTGTTTTGTCTAGTCTGATTGTGTAGAGTTTTCAGAGTTTCTATCTTTTGTAAGTGAAGAATTCTTGCACACCTCCTTGGTCATGTGCGTAGGAGTGGAACCCCTGGGTCACCAATGTTAAAGCAAAGAAAGCTCCCACACAATGTTCACATTTGCATGGTTTACTGCAAAGTTTTGGTCTACTGACCTTCAAGCAATTCAAACTTACAACTGGCATACTTGTCAACTTGATAATTCCCATATTTAAATGTAATTAATTTCAATAGGCCATGACAGCCCTTATGAAAAAACCATAGTCCCAAATCATACTCAAAAAAACATGGTGAATTGTGGGTTTCATGGTTACCCAAAAAAAACCATGAAAATGTGTGTAGCCGTTGGTTAGGGAGTTGGACTGTAGATTACAGAGTTGCAGGTTTTAATCCCACCCTTACCTCTCCCTATTCCTCCATCCATGGCTGATGAGCAAGGCATGGCCCTTGAGCAAGGCATCTAACCCCACATTGCTCCAAGGACTGTCACCAATATGTGCGTTGGATAAAAAAGCGGCAGCTAAGTGTAATTTCATGAATAATTGAACCGTGGTAAAACCATGATTACTTTCCAGAGTAAAACCATGGTTAATTTTATATTTCAACCAAACCATGGTCAATTTATCATGGTCGATTTTCGTAAGGGAGTCAACGGTGCGTCAGCGACAAGTGCAGGTGCAGGCTGTTATTAAATAAATTCTCGCTAGGGAGACGTGGAGTAGAGGTTAGCTGTTAGGTCAAATGAAGGTCATCCACCCCTCCACATGTGTGTGTTGAGCTGCTGCCATTGACTGAAGAAGACCTGTGGTTGAGGCCAGTGCATTTTTTGTCAATCATGCACACAGACGGAGGATCCCACAACCGTCAGAGAGAGAGAGAGAGAGAGAGAGAGAGAGAGAGAGAGAGAGAGAGAGAGAGAGAGAGAGAGAGAGAGAGAGAGAGAGAGAGAGAGACAGAGAGATAGAGAGAGATAGTTTGTGTTTGTGTTTGTGCATGCATGGACGGTTGCTCAATTTTCTTGTATTGAGCGCATTGCACTGCTTTCCATAAGGAGGTGTGTGTGTGTGTGTGTGTGTGTGTGTGTGTGTGTGTGTGTGTGTGTGTGTGTGTGTGTGTGTGTGTGTGTGTGTGTGTGTGTGTGTGTGTGTGTGTGTGTGTGTGTGTGTGTGTGTGTGTGTGTGTGCGTGGGTGCATGTGTGTGTGTGTGTGTGAGCTCCCCCATGTATGTGCATCAGTGTGTGTGTGTGTGTGTGTGTGTGTGTGTGTGTGTGTGTGTGTGTGTGTGTGTGTGTGTGTGTGTGTGTGTGTGTGTGTGTGTGTGTGTGTGTGTGTGTGTGTGTGTGTGTGTGTGTGTGCACTGATGCTTTCCATAAGGACTTCTTTCCATCTGCAGATTACATTTTCCCTTTCCTTGCCTTCTCCTTCTCTCTCGTTCTCTGTCTCTCTCTCCACTACAGTGTGTTTGTTTGTGTTTGTGCAGATGCATGTGTGTTTCTGTTTGTCTGTCTTTCACATCTATTACTCTGGCCGGCATGTGGATGTATTGCCCCCAGGGGGCGCTCTATGAGTCAGGGTTACGTCACCCCTTTAGCCAGGCCTTGCCATCAGTAAGCTCCTGTCCAAAGAACATTATGTCTCAGCCGGGCATTCTAGGAGAGTCTTGTTAACAGACACTCAGCAAACTGGGGAAGGAGGAGGGATGGAGGTTGTGTACATTTCAAACTTCAGCCATCCTGCCTGTAGCCATTTTTTTATGTCTCATGGCCAAATTTTAGCAATTGGGTAAAATGAGAGGAATCTTTTAAATTTCAGCAGCGTTCACCCCTCCCGGCAGTGAATGTTTCCAACCTCAAAGTCTGACCAATGATACCCCATCACAGGGACATTGTACTCCAACAGTGACCCGATATACCCAAATTCATGCCCACTGTATCCAAATCTGGCCCGGTGCTGAACATGCACCTCAACACTGACCCACTGTACCCCAGGTCCCCAACTCTGTCCCTCTCTAACTCCTGCCCGCTATACCCAAACTCTAGCCTGCCAACCTGGGAGACGGGCACCCTTTTCACAGAGCTTTTCTGTTTGTGCTTTAACTTCAGAAAGGAGCACATGGATCCTGTGTGTTGATATTTTATGAAAGGTAGGCATAGATTAACTGATCTAGGCTCAAAGACGTCTTTGTCATTCAGTGTTACGGACACCTTCCACCGACTGTAACTGCAAAAAAACATGATTTTTAAATTGTTTCAAGTGAATGGATGACAGCAGAGGCTTTCATGAATTCCCTGTAACAATAGATAAATAAAAAGAGTCATGTTTTTTACAGTTACAGTCAGCAGAAGGCATCCGTTACACTGAATGACAATGCCATTTTGCACGTCTTTGACCCTCTAGCACGTTAACACATGGAATCAGCAATTTTGCGTTATAGACATTTTCATTTATGTTATTGACTGCATTGGGCTGTGAGAGAAGCAACCATCACTAGGGTTGTGTGTGCATCATCACTATGACCAAGCCTGGCCATAAGGCGCAGCGATCAGATTGCCTGTACCCTAAAATGGTTTGAGATCTGGTAGGACAACTTTACTCCCCTCGATATGTAGGGTGTTAGAATTGGGTTGACTTGCTGTCAGCCCATAGGGACGCTAGTGGCTCAGGTGATAGAGGAGCCTGTTCAGCAACCAAAAGGTTGCAGTTTCAAGACCTGGTCTGCCTGACCTCATCAATGTGTACTTAACCCCAAATTGCTCCTGCTGGTGGGTGATACCCTACTTGGCAGCCACTGCCACCGCTGTGTGAATGTGAGTGTGAATGGGTGAATGTGAGGCATACCATGGTAGCCCCTTAATGCACGCCGTACCTCCTGTGGCACACTGTAATAGACATTGAAAGTTAACTACTATAGTACTACACTACTTTGACAGTGCACAGGGCCTTTAGTAATACATTACGACTTGGTCATTGCCATCCTGGTAACAGCTAATTTATAAAGCCGTGTCTTAAGGGGTTAAGCGCTTTGAGTGCTCAAAGGAGTGGGCAGGCACTATATAAATCAATTTACCATTTACCATTGGAGGCTGCCGATGGTTGCATAGTGTACTGTAGTGGACAGTGTCCACAAGATACCGCAGGTCACTCCGGTGTGAGTGCCAGTGTGTGGGGGAAAGCATGGATTGTTGAGCACTCTGAGTGGGAGAAGTACATTGGCAATTATGTGAGGGGTCCTGACTGATCGAGTGTAGGCCTATGTAAGGGTTTGCTCTGCGGAGTTGAAATTAACTCTATTTCAGATCACGTTTGGTCCCATTCAAAAATAGTGTTAATTTTACTCTTTGGTCAGTGTGTAGCAGTCTTCCTACTAAATATTGTACATTGAACACTGGTGGCAACTAGAGCAGAGTGGGCGGGTAATTATCTTGCTGTAGAGTTGAAATTACACCGACCATCTACAAAATATGACACTGACTTTTTACTCTGTTAGAGTAATTTCACTCCACAGAGTTGTAAATACTCTGTGTAGTTTTTTAAGTTTACTCTGGAACATGAACACTCCATTTTTTACTGTGTCTGGCTAGTGAGCCTAAACCTAATGTGATGGATGATGTATTGTATTTTGTCGTAGTGGGCCTTTGTCCTATCATCTATTATGATGTGTTTTGCTGTAATTTATTGTAGTGAGTGAGCCTTCTGTATGCCCTTGGTGCTGCTGACAGCAATTGGCTCCAAGTGTTTGCTAATGTTTGGCATTGTTGTTTGGCGTGCCCACACACGAAAGGACCTCCGCTGCAAATGCCAATTTGTAGTATCATTACAGACTAATATACGAGTGTGTGTGTGTGTGTGTGTGTGTGTGTGTGTGTGTGTGTGTGTGTGTGTGTGTGTGTGTGTGTGTGTGTGTGTGTGTGTGTGTGTGTGTGTGTGTGTGTGTGTGTGTGTGTGTGTGTGTGTGTGTGTGTGTGTGTTTGTGAGTCTGTGTCTGTGTGTTTGTGTGCGCGTGCGTGCATGCTTGCTTGAGTGCGTGTGTGCGTGCGTGGGGCTTGCGTGTGTTGGTGTTTCTGTAAGATTGTAACATTTTGTACAGCATAATGTACGGCCAAATGCATTTGTGTGTGTGCGTGATTGTGTGTGTGTGTGTGTGTGTGTGTGTGTGTGTGTGTGTGTGTGTGTGTGTGTGTGTGTGTGTGTGTGTGTGTGTGTGTGTGTGTGTGTGTGTGTGTTTGTACACATAGATTAATGTGTGCCCAAAATAGAAGAGCGATGGAGAGTAAATGCAATCTGAGTGACAGATTGAAAACCAATTTGCAATGATGCCCTGATGCATGGAGAGGAAGACACAATGGAGAGGGAGAGAGGGAGAAGAGGAGAGAGGACTAATGGAGAGAGGAGACGAGGAGGAGAAACATGGAGAACACGACATAACAGGAACACAGAGAGAGAGAGAGAGAGAGAGAGAGAGAGAGAGAGAGAGAGAGAGAGAGAGAGAGAGAGAGAGAAAGAGGGAGGGGGAGACAGAGAGAGGGATGCTGTAGATAGGAATGGAGTGAGACAGACAAGGAAGGGAGAAGGAGAGAGAAGGTTGATGGAGAAGGAGGGAGAGGTAAGGAGAGGAAGAGGGAGGGAAGGAGAGAAAAATAGAGAGATAGAGAGATGGATGAATAGAAAGACAGATAGATACTGTACAGAAAGACAGGGGGAGGAGAGGTGTGTAGTGTGAAGGAGGCACTGTAGACATCTGGAGACGACACATTAGGGTCATAAAGAGAACTTGCAGGTAATTAGATCATAATGGCAGATCAGGACTCACACACACACACACACACACACGCACGCACGCACGCACGCACGCGCGCGCGCGCGCGCGCACGCACGCACGCACGCACGCACACACACACACACGCACACACACACACACACACACACACACACACACACACACACACACACACACACACACACACACACACACACACACACACACACACACACACACCTATCCCTTAGAGGGCTATCAGTGACTGATATGATTTGCTGCTTGGATACACAGAGGTCCTTGACGATATCGTTATGTCATTATGTTGTTATATCATTATGTCATTTGTTATGAGCTTTGTTGCTCCTTGTAGTGAAGGTAATTGTCCTTTCTGCTGGGGTAATCCATTTCACAATTATTTTTGGGAGAAATTCGTTGTTTACCATCGTAGAAAAGAATAGAACTGGAAGATTCTGTAATGGCACATTATATACCCCAATATAATAGTAATAATATTATTAAGCGACTATAATAAGCGACTTTGAGTATCATAAAAAGCGCTATATAAAACTTATGTATTATATCCCAACATTCTTAAAGATTAATCATTAATGAATAAATATTACTAAGTGGTTCTTCAATTTTACGTACTCGACCTTGTGGAGGCCAAAAATGCTATTATCTCTCAAGGCATCATAACACATCCACAGACAAGCTTTGGATTGGTTACTCCCGCTGATTGAATATTAGTGCATCAAATCTTTTGCCGCTTGTGCCACCTTTGTTGTTGTTATTGCCATTTCACCCCAGAGGAATTATTAAGCTTCTTTTACAATTTTGCCGTCTGCAGTATGTTCCTACAGTAAGAACTGCTGACAGCTGAGGCCGGGCGCGGGCCATAGTCTTCTGATAAGCCTTCCCTTCAAGAAATAATTATGTTATCAGAACACAATTCTGCCCCCCCCCCCCTCTACCCCTGGGCCAGCACAACTGACCCCTTTGTCCCTCCACCTATCAGTGTCCCTGTCTGCCTGCAGTTAACCATCTACCACAGTCAGCTTACATGCCATCCATGAGGAGAGGTTACACAGGACATGACTGCATGGAAGCGCTTTTGAAATGGAATTGAATGGATTTATTTGTCAAATGTTCACATGCACTAGATGGTGACAGCTGACAGACAGGGGCAACTATGGCTTTAGGTTAAGGAGATGGGCATTTCATCAGAGGGTTGCCGGTTCGAATCTCACCCTTCCACTCCCTTCCACAAGCCATGGCGTAGGTGTCCTTGAGCAAGGCACCTAACCCCATGCTGCTCCAGGGGCTTCTTTTACCAAGCTTTTTCATTTCAATGAAGAAGCACAGAGTGGCTCTGAATCCTGTAAGAAAGCCATTGTATTTTGTGATAGTTGTCGAATGGCAGAGGTGCCAAAAGTAAAGTTAAAGTACATTCATAGTGTAAGTACAACACCAGTGCATGACATTACACACACTGTAACAAATAGCTGTTTATTTACGGAAATTCTGCAACAGCATTCTACTGCTTTTCGAAAAAACAGACAACTACTGTGAAAATATTACTTTGAGTCACATATTGAGCAAAAACAGTAAGTACTGCACAATAGCAGTATTCGCCGTTGTGGAAAAAAACTAGAGATGCACCGGATCCTGATTTTTAGGATCCTGCCGGATACCAGATCCACTGAATAAGATCCTGCCGGATCCGGAACCGGATACCGGATCCTACAAAAGGTTTGAAACATATAGTCTACTCGCACACGTGGGCCCTTTTTATTACGTTGGCGCAAACTATTGTTTAGACTCATTGGCTTATTGCCTCACTGCCTTCAATAGCCGCTTCCAAAGGGATTTCACTCCATGCAGTGATTGGGGTTGTGAAAGACTGAAAAGCCTAGGCTAGACATGCACCAGACCCTGATTTTTAGGTAACATGCCGGATACCGGATCCACTGCTTAAGATCCTGCCGGACCCGGACCCTGTGAAAAACTCTATTATCCTGACGGATCCGGAACCGGAACCGGAACCGGATCCGGTGCATCTCTAGAAAATAACAAGTTATTTTAGGCAGCACCATTGAAACCCATTCATCCTCCACTTGTCCGTGATCACCATCAAACTTCAATACCACCTGAAGAACTGAAGCCATTCTGACTGGTTAAAGATTATCTGATACTATCAAGCATGATGAAACAATTCCTAAGGAAACTGCAATACTTAAAAAGTGCTTGATGCAGCAAAGTGTCAGTAGCACATGCATTTTGATAGTGATGAAAGTGTGAATGGCTGAAACATTTTAAGAACTTGTAACACTCTTGCAACAAGCAGCCCCATCTAAACCAATCTTCTAATCAGTGCCTGGCCTCACCTGAGTAGGGCTGTTATGCCATTATTCAATTACGGGCGTCACCTGCCAAGGGCCTGATGACTCTGGTCACATGGTACTCTTGCACCTGTATATAAATCTGGACTATCAACACTTCAGTTGCTTGCCTGCCTGCTGGCTGGCCTGCATGGCACAGCATAGCACTTGTTTGCCTACAAGCTTGCCTACAAGCTTGCTTACATGCTTGCACACTTTCCTCTTTGTGAAAGCTTGCTGTATGTGGCATCATTTGTGGCATTGTGGCATATAATGTGCCTGCTGCAAATTAGGCATTGCTTTGAGAGCTAGCTTGTAGTGCTGCTTGTTTGCTGTGCTACTTGGTGCAAAATATTTTTTTTTAAGACTGACCAATGCTATATTCATCATTGGCTCATCAAGAGATACAGTAAAAAGCCCACCTTGCACACTATCATTGTAACATAGCACTGCGTACTCTGACATTTTGTTCATGCCCACACTTTCAAAGGACCACCGCAAACCATTTTCTCAATACAGCATTGCGGCATAGTATCATGCTCAAGGCACTCCAGTCATGGTGAACGATGGGAGGGTGGGGTGGTAACATGGCCAGGGTACCACAGTTATGGAGAATGATGGGTGGGGTGGGAAGTTGCCATGGCCATATTCATGAATACAACTATGACCCAGTATTTGCCTGTCATCACACAGTACAATTCAACTTTTTAACTGAAATGTACTGTTATTTTTCTGTAGAGTACTGTTATTAAACAGTTCAATTGCTGCTGAAAAAATGTTATATACTGTGATACATTAAACAGCAATGAGCTGTATTTAATTTTTGGTGTGAAATAACAGTAGAATTACAGGTAAATATAATTGCCAGTAACTGCCGTTATTTTGCAGGGAAATTCTCTTAGAGTGCAGGCCTAGTTGTTACACCAGTTATTCCATTGGACCTACTGAGGTAGATTGTGTTGCAACTAAAAATAAAAGATAAAAAAAATAATAAACCTGCCTCGAAATGGATCTAACCATCACAGGATCTGCTGACTGTAAGAAAGGTACTCTAGTCTACAGTACATTCAGACAATTTACGTGGTGAAGTCACCTGTGAAGGGAGGAAACTGTTTTCCTTTTTTTTTTACATTACATCACACTTTGCGGATGCTTTTATCCAAAGCCACTTACAGTTATTTTAAGTGCATTGTATTGGTTACAGTGGAACCCACAAGGCAAGAGAAGCAGAGGGAGACCCAAGAACAACTGGAGAAGAAGCACAGAGCAGGATGTAAAGAAGAGGGGACTGTCGTGGAAACAGCTGGAAAAAATGGCCCAAGACAGACGAGGGTGGAAGCTCTTCATCAATGGCCTATGTTCCGAAAGGAATGTAAAGGCCTAAGTAAAGTAAGTAATTGGTTACAGTCTCTGGAGCAGTGTGGGGTTTAGGTGCCTCGCTCAAGGACACCTCAGCCATGGAATGAGAAAGGGGAGTGTGGCATGGTGGGATTCAAACCTTCAACTGTCTGGTCGATCGTAAAGTCCATCTCCGCAACCACTTGGACACTTCTGCTTTTCTTTTTGACACTTCTATCTAGTAAGTTACCACTAGCAGTATCCTTCATACTGTGCAGACTGCAGACAGTGGAGCGGCACTAGCAGTCACTGACGCCTGCTTAATAGGTGTGGGAGACAATGGGGCATACTGTAGCTAGAGAGGACACTTCACACACGCACACAAATATGCACACATGCATGCACATACACACACACACACACACACACACACACACACACACACACACACACACACACACACACACACACACACACACACACACACACACACACACACACACACACACACACACACACACACACAAACAATCACCTATGTGTGTGCATGCTTGCATGAACGCACAAACAATAACACACATGTGACAACAACAACACATGCACGCACACAAACACACACACATGCACACACACAGAGGTGCCTTGCTCCTTGTTCAGACGGTGTAGATTTCCGGCATTTGAGCCAAATACAGACACAGATCCAGAGGAAGCTCTCGTTTCCCATAGATGCTTGGACACACACACACACACATGCACACACGCACGCACGCACGCATGCACGCACGCACGCATGCACACACACACACACACACACACACACACACACACACACACACACACACACACACACACACACACACACACACACACACACACACACACATACACACACACACACACACACGCAGACTTTGTCAGGTCTCCCTATTTTTTTTATCTCTCTTGGCTATTTCTGGGCCAATATGCTCCACTTGTCAAAGCTGCATCAATCATAAACATAAGTACATGAATAGTAAATATCCAGTGTGTGAGCAGCTATTAGTGACACCCCAGAAATGTAAATATCCTCATCCAAGAGGACAGAGGACATGGGTCACCATTGTGTGGGTATTCCTGCCACTTTCTAGCCTGGAGATTCCCAAGCTGCCTTGTGCGCTCATTGTGATCTGAAAGACAACATGGAAACCCTCCCTGAAATGAATGAAAGAAATATCTCAAATCTGAGAATGGCGTATGTAAGGTACGTTACGTGATGGATCACTTCAAGCTAAGTAGAGAAATAGGCCAAGCCAGCGTCATCCCCTGCTATTAATGCCCTAAGGGTGGACTCAGGGAATGACTGACAGCCTCTCAGCCATTCGGTGTGAGTAGAAAGTGCTTTGATTGGATCTGTGCATATGTTTCGTCCCCATGTGTTAGATCGCAGTCGACTGCAATGGGCAACAGACCCTAATTTTGGGAGCCTAAGCACAGAGCGAGGAGGGAGTGCAATACATAATTAGACAAACAAAAGCTCATAGTTTGTAGAGATCCATCATGTCGACCAGATGTGAAACAAGCTTTGCATTAAGCTTTAGATATATATATTTTTTAAAATTCTACGTGTGCCTCCCCTATGACAAAATGAATAGGTTCCCAGTCTATATCTCACTTGTGATATTGTCTGGTGATAGCCAGGCTAGCCAAGACCAGGTACGGGTATACACTATTTTTTTAGATATTTTTTGGGCTTTTTGGGCCGTTAGTTCTGATAGGATAGTGAAAACTGACAGGATGTGAGTATGGAGAGAGAGAGAGAGATGGGGTAGGGTTGGGAAATGACCCTGTCCGGATTCGAACCTGGGTGCCCCTTGGCATTCAAGCCCATATGTGGGGGGGCTTAGCGTGCAAATACACTCTTTCATCCCGTTAAGACTTGTCCACTGTTATAAAATTGCCAGAATTTGCAATAACCAAGTCATAATGTATTGCTGAAGGCCAGGAGTAATGTCGTAGTGGTGTAGTACTGCATTTACCTTTTTTTCAATGTCTATTACAGTGTTTCGCTGGTGGAATGGCATGCATTACGGGACTACGCCGTAAAAATCCTCTCACCACACCCCTCCATCCTCCTCCATCCTCCTCCATCCTCCCCTCCCCTCCCATCCCCCTACCCTTAGACATCTGGAAACGTCCTCTGTTTGGCTTGACGTCTGTCGTGCGGACTTCTTGGAAGCGGCTCAGTCTGTTTGGGGAGATGGGTGGGAAACATACAGACATACAGACAATACTCAGTGGAAACACACACATATCCACAAGCATGCATGCATGCCTGTGAGTACACACACACACACACACACACACACACACACACACACACACACACACACACACACACACACACACACACACACACACACACACACGCACACACACACAGACACACACAGACACACACACACACACACACGCACAGGCACACACAGACACACACAGACACACACACACACACACACACGCACACACACACACAGACATACACCCACTCACACACACTTGTCTCTCTGTCTCTCTCTCTCACACGCGCACGCATGCGCACACACACACACACACACACACACACACACACACACACACACACACACACACACACACACACACACACACACACACACACACACACACACACAGACACACACACACTCACACAGGCTTGTCTATCTGTCTCTCTCTCTCTCTCTCTCTCTCTCTCTCTCTCACACACACCCGCACACCCGCACACACACACACACACACACACACACACACACACACACACACACACACACACACACACACACACACACACACACACACACACACACACACACACACACACACACACACTCACATAAACACAGACGGCGGTGGATGTTTTGGGTGGTGGGTGGGAGAGAGAGGCTCACATATGGTGGTTGCGGTCATGTGGTTGGCAGAACAAGTGACACACACATACACACACACACACACACACACACACACACACACACACACACAGACGCACACACACACACACACACACACACACACACACACACACACACACACACACACACACACACACACACACACACACACACACACACACACACACACACACACATTAAGACAGACAGTCATTATATTGCATTGGACACAGACAGACACAAACACACAAAGACAAACACACCCACACACAGACACACACATTCACGCACACACACACACACACACACACACACACACACACACACACACACACACACACACACACACACACACACGGACGTGGTTAGCTAGAAAGTCAAGTGAGACAGAAGACAGGAAGTGTTTCAGGGCCGAAACAAAAGAGTCACAGGATTGTGTGTTGTGTGTGTGTGTGTGTGTGTGTGTGTGTGTGTGTGCGTCAGGGGCGTCAGTAGGCCCAATTGTATACAGGGGCACAATAGGGCACCAGAAAGAAATGCGAGCGCGCGAAGAAAAATTTTTGGTCAACTATTTTTTTTTTAAAGAATGGGCAGAGATAATGTATTGCTGCTTTATCCCTGCTCCGAGCGAATAACTTTCTGATGTCCATCTACAACAGGGGTCAGGAACCTATGGCTCTAGAGCCACATGTGGCTCTTTTGGGAACTGTATATGGCTCTTACCTACCTAGGATTGCAAACCATGCCATCTCTTGAAATATGGAATCGTCCTGTATTTATAAATAAAAGTACGGGTTGAATATTGAGTTGAAACGTTACAAGGGAGGTTAAAAAGTGTTACAGTAAAATGCAGGAAATTACATCTAAAATATACTCCCAGACCAACGCCATGATGAAATTGACAGTTGGCAACCCTACTTACCAGCTATGAAGAAAAGTGTTTTAAAATGGTATGGCTCTCATGAAAAATTATTTTAAAAAAATTGACGTTTACGGCTCTCTTCACCAAAAAGGTTCCTGACCCCTGCTCTACAAGAACAATGTTGTTTGAGTTGAATTGAAATCAAAATTATAGGCTAACTAATAGGCCTACAGTAGGCTGTTATCTAGTTCCGGTCATTGAGATAACAAAAAATATAATAAAATAGCCTAACTACTAGCCTATACAACATAGCCTACTTCTTCCATAACTCTACATACCTGACATACCACAAAACTTAATATCGTGTAATCCGCTTATAGTGATCACGTTTGTCCAGAGCCAATTTGGAGCGGTTGATCACTAAAACCAAATTTGTAGGCCTATTATTTCACCTTTTTTGGTCTCTACCGGTCTAGGAAAAACAAGGCTGAAATGCATTGCAAAGCATAGACCATGCACGGGTCAGGTCGTCATCACTTATGATGTCAAATAAGTTTGTAAAGTTCCCAATTCGACAAACGTTTTCTGGCGAGTTTCTGCATAGCCTAGTGTGATTCAGGTTATGCATGCAAAAACGCCGCTAGACTGGGCATCTTAGAATTGCTACACCGATAAATAACACACTGTTGCACAGCCTGCTGTACTGTACATTGGTAGGCTACAACGTGAAATTTATTGTCAGTTTAAAAAGCCACGCAAAGAACTGGTAGGAATTGGGGAAAGTCGCGCTGGGCTTGCTGGCGTAGGAGAGAAGAGAAGGACGAGGGGGAGTGGGAGGGACTCGGGGGGAGACGCAGCTGCCTGATTCTGAATCAGGACAGGCAGGCTGCCTCGTCAGACTTGGGCTAAATTCTAACGTAAGTGTAGTATACGCCTATTTTAAGAAAAAAACAAGCATGTATTCTGTAGATTAGGCTACCAGATGAGTAATAATAATATAATATAATAAATAAAATAATAATAAAAAATAAAGGTATAAATAAATAAATTCTTTTTAAAAATCAGTGCCCTGGACCCTGGCACCGCAGATCCATAACAGGGCACATGCCCGGGTAAAAATGGTCTAACGACGTCGATGGTGCGTGTGCGTGTGCGTGCATGCGTGTGTGTCTGTGTCTGTGTCTGTGTCTGTGTCTGTGTGTTCCATGCTCATCTAAGCTAACCATGTCTATGTGTTTGTGTGTGTGTGTGTGTGTGTGTGAGAGAGAGAGAGAGAATGAGAGAGAGCGAGAAAGAGAGTGAGTATGTGTGTTTAGGGGGGTTGCGTGCGCTAAAAGCTCCTGATTTAAAGAGGAAACAACAGCAAGGCCACAGTGATGTCAACGCCGGTGCACAGAGCAGTTTGTCTGTGTGTGTGTGTGTGTGTGTGTGTGTGTGTGTGTGTGTGTGTGTGTGTGTGTGTGTGTGTGTGTGTGCGTGTGTGTGTGTGTGTGTGTGTGTGTGTGTGTGTGTGTGTGTGTGTGTGTGTGTGTGTGTGTGTGTGTGTGCGCGCGCACATGTGTGTGTATGCCCGTGTGTGTCTGTAATTGTGGCCCTTGAAGAGAGAAGAAGAGTTGACTTGACTTGGACTCATCTCCTGTGCCCTATGAGTGTGTTACCCTGTGTGTGTGCGTTTGTGTGTGTGTGCGCGCGTGTGTGTTTGTGTTCGTGTTTGTGTGTGTGTTTGTGTTTGCGTGTGTGTTTGTGTTTGTGTTTGTGTGTGTGTGAGCCACATGAGTGTGTTTTCCCGCGGAAATATTTTCACGGGCGGGTCGTGACAAAGCGGACAGAGCTGGATACGCCCGCCCAAAAGCAGTGTGTGTGTGTGTGTGTGTGTGTGTGTGCGTATGTGTGTGTGTGTGTGTGTGTGTGTGTGTGTGTGTGTGTGTGTGTGCGTGCGTGCGTGTGTGTGATTGTGTGTGTGTGTGTGTGTGTGTGTGTGTGTGTGTGTACACCGCCCAAGAGGAGTATACTGTACCTGTGTGGACACTAAAAGTGTTTTACAAGAGTCCAGCGCTCCCCTCTGCTGTTAACAGAACGTCTCTCTTACGGGCGTTTGCTCATCCAAAACTCTGACGCTGTCAACACACACACTGTCAACAAACTCCACAAGTTTGGGTAATGCACTCCAAAAAAATGACATTTTAACAAGACAAATCTTGTTTTTAGTAGTATTGGTCAAATATTTAGGAATTGAACTAGGTGAAAATTTTTCAAATTGACAACAGACTGAAAATAATCTGAATCTGAATTTTTGAATCTTTTCTCAAAATATGTTTTAACTCGTGAATAAAACAAAAGTAACCAAAGTTCTTAAAACATGTGGAAGGGGAGGGAGCACTATGCAGAAGGGGATCACTAGCGCCATTTTGGGAACCTCTGTGAACAATATAGAGTTGGCCATTCTTTGTAAATGAGTAATAAAAGTTTAAGTTTTTCATATTTAGACCGATACCGATGTGTTAAAAAATGTCAAATATCAGCCGATATCAATTAACTGATATATCGTGTATCCCTAAATTGATCTTGAATGATGTGGGTAGTCATGGTGTAATGGTTAGTGAGATGGACTGTAGATCTCAGGGTAGCAGGTTCAATCCCCACCCTTACTGATGCCTTCCTCCCTCCATGGCTTAAGTGCCCTTGAGCAAGCCACCTAATCTAACATTCTAACACTAATACCCTGTAATATCTGTAAGTCACTTCATAAAATTATAAAAGCATCAGTTAATTGTAATATAATTATTGACAGATCATTTTGCTTATTTCAGAGAACTCTTAGTTGGGGGAACCTAAAAGTTCTCTGAAGAACCTAAGAGATTGCAAAGGCATTCTTCCACAGTGGTGATTGAAGGGCTCCTCTAAGAACCTTTGGCTCCATCCCTACCGTGGCTCTAATGGTAGGGCACAGACCCGGGTTTGACTCCGACAACCCTTCCCCGTCTTTCTCCTCCCACTGTCTTCCTGTCAAAGTCTCGAAATGAAGGCAAAAGCCTAAAAAAAGAACCTTTGGGTTCCTGGGTTCTTTGAATAAGGGTAAACGGTAATGGGTGTCTCTGAGGTGATGGGTGTCACTTTTAGATTCCTCAGATAACATTTTAGGGGTTCCTCCAAAGGTTTTTTGGGGGACTTTGAATTTCCACAGTGTATTAAAAATGTAGTGTTAATTCAATACTGAGTGTTAAGTGTGCTCTGACCAAATACACCCTGATATGTTAAGTCAACTCTACATTGAATCAACACTACATGTCTAATTTGTACAGTATACAGTCTAGGAAGGGCAAAAGTTATATAGAGGCCCGTCTACCATACTCCATGAGTTCTCACCAAGTGTGTCATCTTTAGAAAATGAGAAAATGGACAAGTGGATTAAGTTTCACACACACGGACACACACGCACACGAGCAAGCAGAGCAGCAGAGGAAAAGCAGGCTGTGAAATAGCTCCAAGAATAAGTTTTTAAAAGTATAAACACAATGGAAACATTAAAATAAAGGCCGCCTCTTCCTTCCTGACCCCCCTGAGCTGAGCTGACTGTGTGGCGATGGAATCAGGAAGCAGGAAAGGATGAGGACAAGAGAGGCGCCCATCCAGTCCAGACCAGTGTGTGTGTGTGTGTGTGTGTGTGTGTGTGTGTGTGTGTGTGTGTGTGTGTGTGTGTGTGTGTGTGTGTGTGTGTGTGTGTGTGTGTGTGTGTGTGTGCGTGTGCGTGTATGTGTATGGCTTCGGTTGCCACACACAGGAAAAGAAGAAGAGAAGCGCCCATCCAGGGCCTCCTGTGCGCTGTCCTGTGTGTGTGCTCGTGTGTGTGTGCGCGCGCGTGTGTGAATAGCAGTGGTGTCGGTGCGACATGAAAAGAAAGTGTTTTTACAGCCTTTTCTCTTACACACAGTGAGAACTATTTTCATAGTTGTGTAACATAATCCAGTGCATCTACAAACGCCCGGGTTAAAGACAAGAAATACTCAGGAAGAGGTCAATGGTGCTACGCCCCCCAACATATGGGCTGGCATGTCCATGGGGACCCAGGTTCGAGTCCAACCCGGGTCATGTCCCAACCCTGGCCCATCTCTCTCTCCCACTTGCTTCCTGTCTGGATGCTCACGTACTATCCAAATAAAAGTCCCAAAATAAATATTGATATAATAGTTATAATAATAATAATTATAATAATAATAGTAATATAATAATAGTAGTAGTAGTAATATAAAGCTGTGCTCTGGAAATGCTATGCTATTTACAATGGTACACCAAGTGGATCTCTCTGATTTTTTTGTTGGCAAGGACAGACAAATGGTAGCCATTCCTTCTAAAATCCAATCCAACTCATGCTCCCAGACCTAATGAGTCGAGTGCTCAAAGCTGTTTAGAATACCACTGGTCTGGCCAGAGTCAGGCTGCTACACCCTTGAGCAAGACACCCACTGTAGGCCCACATTGCAGCAGGGATCAGAGCCGATACCCTGCAGTGTACCGTTCTGTAAACACCATGATACACTGAGGCAACTTGAATGAACGTTTTAGGATATTGGGAGCCAGTCTTGTTGCTGCCCAGTGTCATTGCCTAAAACATTGGCTCATGTATCTTTACCTTGTATTGTATGGTAATGTAATGACTTTGTCTATCAGCAATTACACGTAAGGGTGCACCACAGGTAATTTTAGTGTGCGTGGGGGACGGGGTGTCATTGGCCTGAATCCAACCCATGAACAATCTTTGCCAATCTGGATTGTCATGCTTGAACATAAATGACTTCTGGTGAAATGAAAGCCGAAGCACGCCCTCTATGTTTACACTCAACAAATGATGCTCTTCAGGATGTTTATGTTACCCTTACACACTGCCAGGGCCAGCGGGAATACAAAGGGATGTTCTAACCCCTTTGCACAGAGCCTATGTTATAACCTTATTGTCGCTGACATTTTCTTCATCTGTTACTTAACCCATTAGGACATGGCGTTATGAATTTGGTGTTACCGGGATGGCAATGACCAAGCCGTAGTGCATTACTAAAGGCCCTTTGTTTGTTATGTCATAGTATTGTAGTACTATGTTGGTTAACTTTTCAATGACTATTACAGCGTGCCACTGGAGGTACAGCGCACATTAAGGGGCTACGGCTGTCAGTAATGACACAGCGATGTTGTTACGATGTAGCTGACACTTTTCAGGAAAAAGTGAACTGGCCCGTTGGCAGGCCCATCTGTACAAAGAGGTACAGTATTTTGGGGGCCCTAGGTAAAGAGTGACTCTGGGACCTTTTTCTCATAAAACTATTGGACATGGGATTTTGATATCACTCTCTGTGCACTTACCGATCATTTAATTTAGAAAGGTTTTTCCTCAATCATGAAGTTGTCATTACTGTCATTTGAATACATAAACAGTTATTAACAGAGGGGGGCCCTTCAACTGGGGGCCCTAGGTGATTGCCTAATTTGCTTGCCTGATTGTCAGAGTCCTGGGAGACACTGATAGAGCAACTCAGTTGCTGTAATGTCAGGGACTTTATTGGCAACTACAGGTTCGCTACAAATTCACTCCTCATTTGCATAGTATACTTTTCGGAATATTTTCACCCCAAATGGATGTGTGCTAATCTCCATTTCACTGCTAATAAGTAAGAAGCTCAAAGGTTGCCATTTCGATTCCCGGTCCACAAGGATGGTTGGAGGAGTTATTTAACCAGTTTTTCTCCCATGCTTCTCCATGAGGGATGTACATAGCTTTACCATCCTGCAGCATTGCTCTCTTGGGGACGGGGTTGTCCCCTTGCACAGGTGAGGCATGAATGCAGTTTTGTTTTGTGCAGTGAATAAAATTCACATTGTCCAATTTCACTATGTAGACGCTGCAGTGCAGATATTCTGACGACTCGGCTCACTGTGCTGAAGTGCCATGGTAGAAATACCACAAGACAAGCTTACTAAGCATCTGGTGGAGTCATAGGAAGCACACACAGACACACACAGACACACAGACACACACACACACACACACACACACACACACACACACACACACACACACGCAAACACACACACACACACACACACACACACACACACACACACACACACACACACACACACACACACACACACACACACACACTTCCTTCTCTGGACTTATGGACAAGGCCATGCATGGTGTGCACAGAGGAATGCAGGCTTTGAGGATATGCCTATATGTGGTCAGTATTGTCTGGTATCGCACAGTATGGGGGTATGCTAAATAGCGAGCTGGCGGGGGACGGGGGTGCAGTGTATGTGATCATTCTCTCTCTCTCCCTCTCTCTCTCTCTCTCTCTCTCTCTCTCTCTCTCTCTCTCTCTCTCTCTCTCTCTCTCTCTCTCTCTCTCTCTTTTTTTTCAAGAGTACATCCTCCTCTCCTCTTTCTCTCTCTCTTCTTTCTATCCCCCCCTCTCTCACTTTATCTCCTGCAGAATAGAGCTGGGCGGTATACCGTGATCTCGGTTTCACCTACACAAGATTCTCTTTTTGATGAGAGACGTTTTTTTGTTGTTGTTGTTGTTGTTGTTGTTGTTGTTATTTATACTAGGCTATGTGCATGAATTTCATACTTCGTGTCACACTTCATTTCAACTCTGCTATATAAGTCCACTGTTGCTTTTCTACTAGGGAATGTCAACACAATTTAAGATGTTGATTGAAGCAATACAAATAATTGGTTAATCGCGCTAAAGAAGCTGGTGAGAGTGCATAATGAAGCATAATGAAGAACCCACATGTCATGGATGAATCATGATGAACATTTCAATTAACTTAGCCTACATTTGATCACACAAAGTTAAATGAAAGGCTATTCTAATAGGCTACAACAGTTATCAGATTCTTAACTGTAATTACCATCCCAACTGTGTGTGCAGGACTGCTTTTGAGTTTTGCCATTGAGACTAATTTAGCTTAGCTTACAAAATGCAATGGGCAGGCAAGATACATTGCTACATTGCTGTTTGAAATGATTTGGGAGCCAAATAGGAGCGAAATACATCGCCATAGGACACAAACTACCTGACAAAATACCTTCTACGTTAGATTTGGCTTTTAATTCAAAGAAAATATTCACACAATGTCAAGTAAGTCCGTTTGTTTTCCTTGAAAGGGAACTGAAAGTGTTGGGTAGGGATATATAAGCTATAAATTATAAACATATTATTGAAATGAAAAAGTGATAAAATAGAAATGGAGATACATTTAAATTAAATTATTTATTTATTTTTTCGTCCGAAAGATTAAGATTTGGGAGGAAATCACAGCTTATCAAAAAAACGTGATATCAATTTTCATCAAGAAAACCGTGATGCACATTTTTTCCAAAACTGCCCAGCCCTACTTCAGAACATTACATTTTGTTAGTCAAGGCAGAGATTGTATCTAAGGAGCGACCATCTCTGGTCAAGCTGGGTGGGGAATAGCCAATATTAGAGACATGGTCAGGCTTTAATCACCAGAAGGACTATGTTCTGACGTTTTATGTGAAATATGATATGGAAAGTGAAACCTTCTAAAGTAAGTAGCTTAGGCATTACAGTACCTTCTTTAAAATCTTCTCTCATCTTATTTGGAAATGACATCCACAAGACAATCGTTTCAAGGGAGCTTGCTTCACTAGTACTATTACACTGCTATGATACAACTGAACAACTTGGCCATTGCCATTTTTGTAACAGCTACTTTATAACAGGCGCCATGTCTTACTGGAATAGTTAGCCGCCAGCTGGTCTCATAGACTCAATGTTAACTGCTAGCTTGGAGGTAAAATTTGCTCTGCCATACTCAGAGAACGGTTGAAAGTACAGGAGAAAGGTAAAGCCCAATCATTTAACCGAAGGGGAGGTGTAAAATAAACTTATTTCCAAAAATGGGACAGTATCACTTTAAAGTCTAGATGGCCGCCTTGGCCGTAAAGTGCTGGGGGGTGTATTGTATCTGCTACATAGCAGGTTGAGCACAGGTGATGTACAGGAGTTAATGTGGTCATCAGCAGAAACAGTATCTGGGAGCCAAATATTTCTTTCTTTCGTCCTTTTTTTCCTTCCTTTCTTTCTTTCTTTCTTTCTTTCTTTCTTTCTTTCTTTCTTTTTTTGATTCTGTCTTGCTTCTCTCTCGGCCTTAATTACCTCCATTTCACCACCACATCCTCATCATATTCTGCTGTCGCTAACAGCTGGAAGTGTCTTAATTGTGTAATTGTGTGGCTACGGGAAGTCAGACAGCATCTCTCTCTCTCTCTCTCTCTCTCTCTCTCTCTCTCTCTCTCTCTCTCTCTCTCTCTCTCTCTCTCTCTCTCTCTCTCTCTCTCTCTCTCTCTCTCTTTCTGGATAGAGAGCAGCAAATTCCTTTCATTTCTGTCATGAGCATATTGAAGAACCCCACCCCTTTACACTTGCAGGCACCGCACGCACACACACACACACACACACACACACACACACACACACACACACACACACACACACACACACACACACACACACACACACACACACACACACACACACACACACACACACACACACACACACACACACACACACAATTGCACTGCAAGCATGCACACGCAATGCTCATGTGTCCTGACCCGTGACATTTGTAACACCTCATGCATCCCAACCACACACGCCCACACAGATACAGTACATACACACACACGCACGCATGCACGCACGCAGGCATGCACGCACACACACACACTTGCACCACAAACATGCGCCCACCCTTTACAATTTAACCACAACATACATTCCCCTACCACAAACACACAAACACACACACTCACACGCACGCACGCACGCACACACACGCACGCGCAAACACAAACACTCACACACACACACACACACACACACACACACACACACACACACACACACACACTTCCACTAGGAGTAGCGTCACAGCTAGTAACGATCCATGGCAATGTCACAGTGCGTGGAGGTGTATTCCAGGTTGCCATGGAGATGGACTTGGAAACATGTGAGGATTTAGATGTCAGGAGAGGAGAGGAGAGGAGAGAGAGGAGAGGAGAGGAGAGAGAGGAGGGGAGTAGAGGAGAAAAGAAAGGAAAGGGAGACATTGAAGAGGACGGTAGAAAGCGGGAAAGAGGGAGCGGGGAGGATAAGAGAAAGGAGTGGAGAGGAAAGAACAGCAGAGAAGGGAAGAGAGTTGAGAGAGGAGAGTAGAAAAGAGAGAGAGGGAGAGATAGAACGAGAGAAAAGAGAGAAGAGAGAGAAGAGAGAGCAGAAGGAGGTGAAGGAAAAGGTCCAGGAAACGATAAACAATATGTGTATTTGTATTAGCAGCTTGTGGACATTTTTGTAACCACATACGCAAAAACAATAACCCCATGCAGAAAGTTCTTACAAGAGCAACAAAGCCCATATCAAAAGGGGACGAGGATGCGATGCTGCAAGACCAGCCAAACATATCAAAGTCGGGCCGAGGAATATCCACAGCCTTTTCACACACACACACACACACACACACACACACACACACACACACACACACACACACACACACACACACACACACACACACACACACACACACACACACACACACACACACACACACACACACACACACACACACACACACACACACACACACACGGACCGCAATGTAGACTAACCCTCAGGACTCAAAGTCTCAGGGCACCTGAAGCTGTCTTTGATCAAAGGAATATATTACAGTGTTGGACAGAGGAACAAATAACACAAATAAACAAAACCCCAGTATGTCTCTGTCCTGTCTTGAGAGCTGCTCGGTACGCTGCAGCTGCCTATCTGTCTGTCATCTAAGCCATCAGCCTTATCTATTCATTCATGTCTGTCCCCTGAGGAGGAGAAGAGAGGAGAGGAGAGGAGAGGAGAGGAGAGGAGAGGAGGGGAGAGGAGAGGAGAGAGGAGAGGAGAGGAGAGGAGAGGAGAGGAGAGGAGAGGAGAAGATAGCATGGAGAGAGGAGATGAGATGGGAGGATGGGAGGGGAGAGGAGAGGAGAGGAGAGGAGAGGAGAGGAGAGGAGAGGAGAAGAGAGGAGAAGAGAGGAGAATAGGGGAGAAGATAGCATGGAGAAAGGAGATGAGACGGGAGGATGGGAGATGAGGGGAGAGGAGGGGAGCCGATGAGATACATGACAGATGGAAGGAGAAGAGAGGACAAGAGGGGAGAAGAGAGCAGGAGAGGAGAAGAAAGGAAAGAGATGTCCATATTCTGTCTCTCTGAGGAAGAGATGAGAGGATAGAAGAGAATTGAGGTGAGGAGAGGAGGGCATGGGCTGGGAGGAGAGGGGAAAATAGATCGGAGAGGAGAGGAGAGGAGAGGAGAGGAGAGGAGAGGAGAGGAGAGGAGAAAAATTAGCTGAAGAAAGGAAAGGAGAACATAGGAGAGCAGAGGGGGGAGGGGAGTAGAAGATGGGAGAGGAGGAGAGAGCAGAGGACAAAGGACAGGAGAAGATGGCAGGGGGGTGAACACTTTTGTTCGCCAGACCCAAAGCCAGAATCTGTCTGTTATTCCAGATCTACATTCAAATTCCTGTGTTTGTGTGTGTGTGTGTGTGTGTGTGTGTGTGTGTGCGTGCGTGCGTGCCTGCCTGCCTGCGTCCGTGTGTGCGCGTGCTGTGTGCTGTGGACCAGCTGTTTTCATAAGCCACAGGGCTGCCCCCCGCCAACCAGGTTATATGATCGCCCTGATGTTTGTTTATTAGGGCTTTCCTGGGGCGTGAAACCCTCCTCTTTTCTCCTTTCCCTTCACCCGCACCTCTTCTCTCCATTTCCAACCTCTCCTCTCTTCTCTTCTTTCCTCTCATCCAATTTCTTAACTCTGTCCTCTCCTCTCCTCTCCCCTCAACCTCTACTCTCTCCTCTCCTGTCCTCCCTTATTCTTATCTCCTACTTGAGAACCTCCAACTGTTTTCAGTCTGGCCCTAGCTGAGTGTTTGGTATAGAGATGTATAAAATAGAAATACTCTGACTGATATAGATAAACTGATATATACAGCTCTAGTATATGAACTCACCAGTTACAGGTATTTCACTGGGCCTAATATGCTACACTGTATGAGTACCTATTCTTTTACTTTATTCACCTCTGCTTTTATTCTTCCCACACTCAGTCTGTAAGTGGAAGACATAAAATGTCCTCCAAAAAGAAGTCCAGTTGTTTTAATGTGTTTCAGTAACAGTACAGTCTGTGTATCTCAGTACTAGGTACAATGAAGTGTATGGTGTAACCCATGGGCGTAATTTTAGGGGGGGGGTGGTCGGTGGGGACATGTCCATACCACTTTTGAGATAAACATAGCTTGTCCCCACCACTTTTTCACAAATACAATGCAAAAACAGCATATCCGGACAATTTGCCATTAAAATGTCCCCACCACTTTTCGAGCCAAACCTACACCTCTGGTGTAACCGCTATGTAATATCATGTGCTAATGTTGTACTGACATCATGAATTTACTTTTACTTTTGACACCTCTGCAGTACATTACCTCAATAATAATAATAATAATAATAATAATAGTAATAATAATAATAATAATAATAATACCTAAGTTGAATATAGCGCTTTTCATGCCACTCAAAGACGCTTTACATATATAACAGAAAACAAATCACAACATTACAAAGACATACAGGGACTCAACAGAACAAAACAAAAGTAGTCGATAGTGGAAAGTTTCATGGCCATAGAAGTGGTATGGAGCTTTACGGTGTGGTGAAGAGGTTGGCAAATCCACGATGGGGCCGGCAGTTAAATGGCCTGGGTAGGGATTCTGAAAACCCAGAGCCTCCCATTGTGGTGGCAAGTTCATGATCCATCCTTGACTCTTGTGTTTTCAGGTGTAAACCCAGCGCTCACACTACACATTCAGAACATGACGACGACGATGCTTACGATAGCAGTATCAGCCATGACGAAGACAATCGGCTTCTGTTGGATCGTCCTGCTTCCTCTCCTGTCTACGGCACCCCAGGTGAATTGAGCTCATTTATTTTGTTTTCAATGAGTTGTCTTTGGCTGCTTCTGCAGTTTCA
>NC_085868.1:4850395-4865395 GCF_034702125.1 Engraulis encrasicolus
ATTTGATTGTGCAACGTAAACTTATAAGTGTCAGTAGAATCAAACGGGGCGCTGAAATATTGGAGCCAGTAACATCGTGTCCGGTGGATAGTGTGCAGAGGTGTGCGCGCGCCCGCGCTAGTGGTGTCAACAATGATCGATTCGGCGATCCGAATCGATCCGGGGCATGGACGATCCAGATCCAGATCCAGATCCGGCAAGTTCCAGAATCAATCCGGCAATTTTTTTAAGTTTCAATTACTTCCATGGATATTTCGGGAGCAAATGAATGTTAAATTAAATAAAAACACTTCAAAACATTGCAAGACTGATACAGACTGATACAGAAAACAGCCAATAAATTTTTGCTCAGTATCTGACTACTTGTATTTCCTCATCATGGCTGAACATTTGCTTTGCGTTCAGTAGAAATGTAATGCATTGCAATGCATTGTAGAATTGAATCGAATCGGATTGGATCTAATAGAATCGAATCGAATCGGATCTACTACCTCCCGAATCGTGATCGAATCGGATCGTGAGGGCAGTGCCGATCCACACCACTAGCGCGCGCGCACAACTAATGTCTCTCCCATCTCTTTGCTCATCAAGCCTCCGATCTCCAAAAAGACACGGGCACTCCGGATAACTGTTTAAACGAGCTGTTTAAATAATGTGATGCACGCTCTTCATGACATGGCATGGTATCGCACATATCGTTTAAACATCCATGATGGAATTGTCACTCTTAATGTGCACGTATTAGATATGAAAAAAATATCCTAAAACGGTCACAACACCAGAGGACCCGTGGTGGTGTGGTGGATATTTGTGGCGGGGGCCCAGGCCGAGTTGTTACGGTAGGCTACAATCATATTATAGAAGGGACAGTCAGGCGACACAGCGCGACTCACATCGGGTAGCTGTGGTACCGCAAAGCATTCCTGATGGTGGAAATGAATGCAAATGCATGGAAATACTCGGGCGGATATCCGGGCACTCACATCCGGCAGCCTACTTATATTGGGTTGCTACAGGGTGTGCTATCAGAGCACATGGAGATTGACAGGGGGGTGTGGGCCATTAGAGGTTTTTCACACCTATCTCATTAGTATTCAAATGAGACAGGCAGTGGCCTGACATAGTGTTTCTTTTTTGCATTTTGTATGAAAACAACAAAACATTTCTAAATGCCCTTTTTACTTTTATGCAGCCAACACATTTGTTTACAAGATTCAAACTTCAAAAGTCTTGGCTAGATATATTTATTGTGTGTTTTCTTGCACTTTTTGAAGACCTCTGAAACCTGTTTTTTTGTACAGTTGTGTTTATACTCAATTTAAATAAAACACGTTTGTATGACATCCAATTTTCTTTCAGATTATTTCTTGTCAGGCTTTTCAGAATACAACCATATATTTCACTTTTGCATAGATGCTTACTGTTAGTTGAAAATACTTGAAAATGTCAGGGTGGTGCAAGCAGCCTAAAAGCCTCTGAAAGGCCTTAGACCTCAGAGGGTTAATGGAGTTCCCATTTTGGATTTTTCCAGTGATGGGGGAATCTAGATCCGTTAGTTACAATCCAGTGTCACATAGTTCCAAAAACCTGCCTTACTCAACCAGGTGATGAATTAAATGTATTAAGTTTTAAACAGTCATGTGGCCAGATATGACAGATAAGATAGAGGTGATTCATAAGGAGTTCATAAGAGTTCATAAGGACTTCGGGATCCATATGATCTCAACTGCAATCCTATGGCAGCCATGCCCCTTTAGGAGACTAGGAGACTAGAAAAAGGAATGAAGTTCAATGGAAAATCCACACCCATTTAGGACACTGCAGTTGATGCCACTTTGTTGCATTGGAGATGCATGCCACTACAAAGAATCGTCTGGAAGAGTAACGTACCCCAAACCCCACCTACCCAATGCAAAGGAGTGTACTCCAGTTTCGTCTCCTAAGGGGGTGTTTGTTGTCCCGTCCTTCTTCTCTTTCTGTTTGGTGGCGGCTTGCACAAGATGTGCCCTACTACCATCTACAGCGCTAAGGGAACTCCATTAACCAAAGGTTTCCTAAAGGGTTGTTCACCTTACGTCACATGGATCCAGAAAAAGTGTGGGCTTGATGTATCTTATTCTAATAGATTCATGGCCACAACTTACTTTGGTCTACCGTACTGAAAAAGTTAGATGCTGCCAAGCTGAGGCAAGGCGACAAAGACTGAGACAAAGACAAAGCTGGTTGGATTGGGGCGGGTAAAACCAGGTCATTTGGAATATATGGCACTGGATTGTTAATCTAGTGAAACCAAGTTGACCATCACTGGGTTTGTCATATGTGCTACTGGTGACATGCAGTACTTCCATGTTGCTGTGCAGTTTATGCCCTGATCATCATGTTGTACCTTTGTGATGATGACGGAAATTATGATGACGATAATGATAATAATGATGACAATATTGATGAAGATCTTTGCAAGTAACACTAGCTAGGCTGTTACCTTGACGACAATGATGATGATTATGATGATGATTGGTCATTCTGATGGTTTCTTTGATGACGACGACAATGGTGATGAGGATTACTGACACTGGTTATATTTTGCATGTAACAAGAGCTGTGCTGGTCAACTCTTTGTGTTTAATGAAAACAGTAATGATGATGATGATGATGATGATGATGATGATGATGATGATGATGATGATGATGATTGATCACTCTGATCGTTTTGCCCCCCAGGTGAACCTGTTCTTTCTGCTCAACATCATCCGCGTCTTGATCACCAAGCTGAAGGTGACGCACCAAGCCGAGTCCAGCCTATACATGAAGGCCGTGCGGGCCACCCTTATACTGGTGCCACTACTGGGAATCCAATTCGTACTGGTGCCATACAAACCAGTGGGCAGAGCAATGTCAGAAATTCACAACTACGTCATGAACATACTCATGCACTTTCAGGTGAGGAGGCACGCACGTGTGAGCACACACACGCATACACACACACACAGACACACACACGCACACGCACACACACACACACACATTCACACACACACACACACACACACACACACACACACACACACACACACACACACACACACACACACACACACACACACACACACACACACACACACACACACACACACACAGCCTGTAGGCATATTGCTTAAGCATGTATTGTGCACACAGTGAAACCGGACTGTCCACTGAGTGCTGCAACAGGTGCTGAGTTACAGTGTTGGTGTTTATACAAGAACATTGTGTGATTGTGTGTGTGTGTGTGTGTGTGTGTGTGTGTGTGTGTGTGTGTGTGTGTGTGTGTGTGTGTGTGTGTGTGTGTGTGTGTGTGTGTGTGTGTGTGTGTGTGTGTGTGTGTGTGTTTGTGTGTGTGTGTGTGTATGTGTGTGTGTGTGTGTGTGTGTGTTTATTGTGAGATGAGAATCTGCTAAGAAAACATGACTGGCAAATCCACCGGAATGCAGAATGTTATTGCTCGGAATGTGGAATGTGGAATGCCGAATGCGGAATATTCTGACTGATTAGCATTGCTCAGGTTCCATGGGAAATGTGCCGTGGTATTGATGGTGGATAGATAAAGTCCCTTGGAGTACATATTCACCCCCTCAGAGCCTGTATCAGCCTTACTGGCACTCGATGTTGGCACATTTCTGACAGGCTTCGATAATGTCGAATTTTTTACAGAATCCAGACTTGTAATAACATAGTCGTTCTTTGTTTATACAAATTGGTCAACCTATTTAACTTTGTTAGGTATTTCTGCCGCATGTCCTCATATATCCTGAGCCAGGTAGTAGCTAAATGAAGCAACTTGCAATATTTTAGCATGTGATCGCAGTCAAGCGCATGTTCTGCCTGCCTGTTGGTTATGGTAAGCCCTGCGAGAGCGGCACGATCACGAGAAGTCCTTTCTCCAGCAAGAACGAAGATGCCGGTGTTTTGCCCTAGCTTTCCTTCAGTTCACCCCACTCCATTGCTCTCCCACCATCATCCACCGGGGGGTGTCCGCTCAGAGTTCACACATATCTGCCGACGCAGATACTGCCCGAGCTCTCAGTGGCGCCCCGTACTCCCGAGCTCGAGAATGTTTGCTGCATAGACATTTCTCGGCCGTGGCAGTACTTCAGCACCACGGCCAGCGATCTTGCCCAATACGTCACGTAATCTCTCAGGTTCTTGAGTGCAATGGTCCCTGTGGACCTCGTGAAGCACTTTGATGATCAGTCCACCGCGTGGACAGCACGATCACAACGAAGATGTATGCACGAAGATGTATGCATACATGCTTAATCCAAATTTCAGAGAGTGAACTTTTGAAATGGGTATGGAGCACCACTATAGTCAAACGCATGCTTTGCCTATTGGTTATGGCTAACCCATCCCTTATAAGCTGGGAGCTCTCATTTCGTTTCCTTCAATTACATGCCGGTTACACATTTTCAGGTTATTTTTAAATGTGTGTATTTTATCTGTTCACATATAAACACGACATGTGGATACAAATAAAAAAGTTAAGGATTCATCGCTTGATTGGAATAAGAAACATGGTAGGCTACTCATCCTCTTTTGAGGTATAGGATAAAGCCTGATTGAAGTTCAAGTGGCATTAATCTGCACACTTGAAATCCTTTCATAGCGTCTTACAGCTATGTCTGGTGATCGATGGACCTATTCACTCTTTGCTGAAAACACTCCTGACAAAAAAAAATATGTAGGCTATATGACACTACCAAGAGTTTAAAGTAACAGATTAAGACCAGGTCATTACAATGTTTTCGAGCTAAAACTGTAATCTGTTATGACATGGTCCCTGTTATGTAAGGGTTAACGTTCGGCGAGAAGGTCGCTACCGTGGAATAGCAGCACGACAGAGAGAATCTTTAGACCCCGACGCGGAGCGGAGGAAGTGCTGCTATTCCACAAAGCGACCGACTCGCCGAAAGTTAACCCGCTTATTATATGGATATACTTAAATGATTCACACATGGCGTGGACATTTCTTTAGGCCTATTTAATGTTAATTGTATTATAGTTTTTCATGTCAAAAGATTGTTGCTGCGCAAAACAATACAGTGCCGTTGTGGAACACCGCTAGGCAACAGCTAGGTAGCCAGGACAACAGGTGTTGTCTATCACAGCAGCTGATTAGAGTCTTATTGATGTAGCCCCTCCCATTACCATTCAGATAAATAAGCGGACCAAAGTGGGTTCGTGTTGAGCTAGAGCAAGTAGGTGTACCTGTTAATGCAGTTACCTTAAGTGAGTGGAGTCTGACAAGTAATATAAGACATTTAAAAATAAATGTATTTATTTTTATACCAAAAATGTTAATAGTACACAAATAAAACAATGTAAATGTCCCTCATTCACTAGTTATAAGAAACCAAGTTCCCAAACAAAAATACATAAGCGGGGTATCTCCCACTATGACTCACAAAATAAAACAATAAAAGATAAGGTACTCTCACTAGTACACTTAAAATTATATTTCACTAGTCCCTGGCTCTTACTATTAGAATTGTGCTCTTTAACCGGCCACCCCTCTAAATTGTGGCCTCACTCGCTTCAGTACCTAAAATGTACCCTGCCCCTTTAAGAAGGCGATCCTTTTTAGATTCGGAGAAAAAACATAAAAGTGTAAACTCAACCCAGCAAATGGGGTTATCTCTGTGACCCACACAAAAGGACAGAAATATCTCCCCCCTTGTCTAAACACTTAATCAATTATACTCCCCCAGACTACTCATACAAGTAGCACCACGCTAGATGAAAAATAACCAAAACTTACCCCACTGTCCCAGACAAAGCTTGAGGCTTACAGTACCTCTCTTCAGTCACAACATTACAACACAAATGCACCGGTGCACCAAATAAAACAAACAAAAAAGAAACAGCCGGCAATGAAAAATAACAAACATTGCAGGCCTGTTAATTCTCTCGATTTGGTTCACTTCAAACGTCTCTCTTTACTCACGACCCCAGCAAGCTGCAGTCGGTTGTCCGTGGTGTCGCATCGCTCTCATGCAACTCGGAAAGCACAACGCGCGAGGCTCCCTCGGTGCCCAGAGGTTCCACTGACTTTCTCCTGGTAGTCAATGAGTGGCGCTATCTGGGGCGCGTTAATCCCTCGATGGTTGACTTGGTGGAACCTCAGACTTTCTCCTGGTAGTCTGAGGCGCTAACCAAGCAACATTCACCCTGTCTTACTTATCTGGTGCTAGCCACAATGGCTGCGTCACTGTACTCGTCTCACACTGTAGCTAGCAGGCACAGCTCACGTGCACTGCATTCGGTAACCACACACGAAGTAGTAAGCATGTAGTACACAATGTAATAAACTAAGGTCGCGCAAACCCAGGAAGACACTGCGCCATTAAGTGTCATAAACTGAGCGACAGACTAATAAAAGAACAAGAACAGCTCTTTTTTTCTACTTAACTTTACCAAGCGAGCCTTGCTTGACCGCTTCTCTCCAGTTCCCCTCTCTTCTTTCTCTTTCCTCCTTAATCATGCGAGAACATCATGGATTCACATATATTTCACAGTTACAATCAACTTCAATATTTCACATTATATGAACCCTGATACATTTTCACAGTGTTTTTAAACAGATACAACAAAAGTAAAAAATAAAATAGTTATCAAAATTTAAACTATTTATTATGGAAAATGAATTGACCTGCTTCGCTGCAGTCACGTGACTCGGAGATACCTCCGGGTTACATTGAAAAGTCGCTTTAGCAGTGAAAAGTCTTGTTGCCATTGACAGCAGTCTGTTATAGACCAACCCGTCCGTTATCGAAAAATAACAGACGTGCGAACGTTGGGGAGCCCCGTTGAAATGAATGGAGCATTCGACCGATGACGTCACACCATATAATAAAAAGTAATAAAGGCCCTGTTTAATGTCAGAGCAGTGTAGTACTATGGTAGTTAAAAAAGACATGCCTGTTTGCGGGAAGCTAGGCGGAGTAAATAAACAAAACAAATCGAACCTCACCCTTTGATGGTCCATCTTAGCCGCTCTACCGGTGCAGAAGTACAGAGACGTTTACACTGTTGTACTGTTCCAATTTTAATTATACACCGCAGTATCTCTTTAAGAAACATATTAAGACATTAGAATTTGGGTGACAATAATGTTATAACAGATGCTCTTCGTGAAGGGGTTAAGATTCATTGCATGTCAGGCATCCTCTTGGTATCGTCCCAGGTCGGATATTGTGCATGTGTGCCGTGTGAGAGAGATTTGTCAGCAAATCAGAAACAGGTGCGGAGGCTCTCAGCTGTGTTGGTGTGGTTAGCCTGGCATTTGGCCCAAGGGGAGCAGGGCAGAGTCTTCAACAAAGGGCCAGTAAAAGTACAGATCATGCTTTCCTTCACAGACTCTCTTGTGAAAGGACCGTGGGAGAGGCTAGGGTTGTGTGGAACTCCAAAGAGTTCCGGTTCTAGAACAGAACGGTGCAGTCAGTGTGTGGTCTCTGTGCTCAGTTGGTTGTTTCCAGGCGGAACTGCATGTGTATTAGCGGACCACAGGATATGGTCCAAACCATGTCCTCACAGTTCCTGATGTTGTGTACATGATGTGACTGATCTGTTTTATTGCTTTGTTTTTTTTCTGTCTTTCTAACTAGGGCCTGTTGGTGGCCACAATATTCTGTTTTTTCAACGGAGAGGTAAGATGATGCCAATAGCTATATCTTTTCTTTCTTTCTTTCTTTCTTTCTTTCTTTCTTTCTTTCTTTCTTTCTTTCTTTCTTTCTTTCTTTCTTTCTTTCTTTCTTTCTTTCTTTCTTTCTTTCTTTCTTTCTTTCTTTGTCTCTCTCCCCCCTCTCTCTGCCCTCACCCTATATTTCACATTTATATCACATTAGCCAGTGAAAGTGGGTCACCTAGTTTTGCAGAGTAAAAACATGTGTATCCATTCACCACAATACACCATTAGTTCTTTCGACACAGTCCTTTGATCCCTGTCTGTGTGTGTGTATGTGTGCTTGCGTGCATGCATCTGTCTGTATCCTTGTGTGTGTGTGCCTGACATTATGTCCAAAATGTGTAACAACTACCGCATGCACTGTGTGTGTACTGTACACTGTGTGTGTGTGTGTGCAGTATGCACTGTGTGTGTGTATGGTATATTTATGTTTTTATCCCTGCATGTGTTCCCTTCTCAGTTCTGCAGCATGCTGTCATCACACTCCTGTGTATGTGCGTGTGCGTGTGTGTGTGGTGTGTGTGTGTGTGTGCGTGTGTGTGTGTGTGTGTGTGTGTGTGTGTGTGTGTGTGTGTGTGCGTGTGTGTGCGTGTGTGTGTGTGGTGTGTGTGTGTGTGTGTGTGTGTGTGTGCGTGTGTGTGTGCGTGCGTGTGTGTGTGCGTGTGCGTGTGTGTGTGGTGTGTGTGTGTGTGTGCGTGTGTGTTTACTGTACGTGTGCATTAACCTATGCGTGTGCCTCCCGTCTCCAAAGGTCCAGACTGTCCTGCGGCGGCAGTGGAACCAATACCGCATCACATTCCGCAGCTCGCTGTCGTCGCACCCCGAGGCCCTACGCTCGGCGTCCTACACCGTCTCCTCGCTCACCTCCTCCATGACCGAGGTGCACCGCTGCTACAGCATCGACGGCCACACCGAGCACCTCAACGGCAAGGGCTACACGGACATCGAGACAACGCCCACCATATACAGGAACGACAACCTGTACGCTTAAAAAGGGAACCCTGCCCCCTACCCCCACCCTTTCTCTGAAGGGACCCCCACCCTCCCCTCTGAAGGGACCCCCACCCATCTACATCAAGAACCTGCGTGCTTACTCCTCCACCCCCCACCCTTCTACGTCAAGTGCTACACTGACATTGAGACACACAATGAAACAAGACCCCCACGAAATACTGCAAAGAACAATTGTATTCTTTAAAGGGAACTGACATGTACTGCAACAAGAATCTGTATGCTTACACCCCCCAGCACCACCACCACCACCAAAGTACAACAAAGTGAGTTCAAGTCTGATCTCCTAAATGGGCAGAACTTCCATTGACCTCCAGTCATTCTCCTAGCCTCCTAAATGGCCTTGTGCGTGTGGGCTTGTGATGCGAGACAAGTACAATTTAAAGGACATTTGCAATTGGAAGGTTAAATGTTAAAAGCCTCCCAAAAGTTACTCTGCTGACACTGGGGAAGCTATTGTTTTCACCACGGAGGCGGGGCATCACCAAAGCATGAGGCCACAAGTGAAAGGAAAAGGACAGGAGGCCCTAGTTTGAAATGGAACCCATGGCCTCTGTTTCTATTCCAATATGGCTTCTGCTTTCACCCCACCCTAATATGGTTCCTATCTGCCATCCAGCCCCCACACCTTATTCCTCTTCAGATGGATCTGAAACACCTGCGTTGAATCAATTAGTGATGTAATGCATCATCTCATGGCCAGTTGCAATATATTGTGAAGACTTAAGTCCCCGTGCTGGACTGCAGTGTGCTAAAATATGCTATGGGTTTCAAAAGCAAAATACTGCACGTGACATAAGTGAGGAAAGCCTGATATGAGAACTGGACTCCAACACAAACCATGGGCATCATATGACACACTATTGCCTCTTTTCCACTGGGGGATTTCTGGTAGGCCTACAGCTCGACAAAGCGCGACTCGGCCGCCACTTTTTGCTTTTCCGGAATGAGTGCGGGTGGACGCTGGCGCGTTTTAGCAGCCGCTGCTCATACTCTTCCACTGAATTAGGCTCCACTACCCACTCAAACTCACTAAACCTTTCGGACTATTTTACACCTTTTTGGACAAACGAACTGGTCACCGACGCTTGGCTGTGGTGGGCAAATCGTGACGGCCTACCTGCTACACGGCGTTGGCCCGCTGCTGTGGCTGAGAGCTAGGCCTACTCAATAACACCTGTTCCATCGCTGTGTCCGACGCCACTTCCATTGCTGCTTCAGGGAGTTTGGACTGCCGTTGAGCCAGCGTGGCTGCTGTCTTCACCAACTTGTGCCGTCCCCTGGTTGCTGGCTGCACCAACTAGAGCTACACCGTGCTGTCTCGCGGCGTCCAGCCTCGCGTTTGGATTCTGTGTACTGACAGCGTGCTCGGATGCCTCCCTCCCTAACCAGCGTCTCGGCGGCCCTGTCCACGGCATTTCACCGTTTATTTAAAAGAACTTCATCTGCTTGTTCGCCTGCCTCTCTTATCCGAGCTCGACCCCACGACGGGAGGTTCTAGATTTTCGTATCCCCACGGCCCTCCATCGCTGCTCCGGTCGTGGGTTTGCTTATCTTCACCAAACGTGACTGTTTCCATTTCATCATGGACTTAACTTTCCACAGCTGTCTATTTTGTTGTGTCCCTGTTTTGTATTTATATTGAGTCTCTGTATGTCTTTGAGTGTTTGAGCGCTATATAAATAAAATGTATTATTATTATTATTATTATTTTCGAATAGGAATGACACAGCTCAATTAAAGGGCAAAAAGTGGAGGCCGAGTCACGCTGTGTCGAGCTGTAGGAATACCAGAAAGCCAGCGGTGGAAAAGAGGCATATGTGGTCAACAGAAAGAATGTAGTCTACTGAGAAGAACCAAAGGAAAAGAATAAACCACAGAACTCTTTCCTGACCACTTAAAGCCACTTAACTTAACACTGTCCCTCTTTATGGCAAAGAAGTATATTATTTTCTAGTGTGTGTCTTTTAGCCAAAAAAAAGTCTCCAGTGCAGGGTGACTTTGTCATTGTCAGGCAGAAACCTCATAACTTTTTTCAGTTATCTACTGTTATTTTCTAAAGAAATAAACATCGCATCACTAACAATTGGTTTTGAAATAATTCTAAAAGTCATATGCTCACTGAAATGCCGAATAGTACTGATTCATATTTTTGAAAGTAAAGAAATGAATAATGAATTAGTCATTGAAGTTAGGCGGTTTCTGCCGGACAGATGAGCAGTGTAGGCTTGGGTGCCTTGCTCAAGGGCACTTAACCCTCCTGTTATCCTCAGATTTAGGTTACATCTGTGATCCTTGGGGTCATTTCGACCAGCCACTTAAATGTCTACAAAATCAGTAGAAGCAAAAACTTTTGTACCAGTTTATGTCTCAGATATTTACTGTTGCTCTGTTGGGGACATAAGAAGCCGTTTAGATAAGTCCTAGCACCCCCACACACAGCCCACACACCAAACAAACTAATACATGACTAGGCGAAAATGTCCCCAAAAGTCGCCTTGAATTAGTTTTGGCCCTCGTCCTACTTTGGCCATCATACATATTGTTAGTCATCAGAGCCCTAAATACAGCAAAATGTTCTGTTCTAAATAACTTCTGTTCATGTATTTTACCTAATCTAGACGATTGGAACATGTATTAGCAAAATATGAATGTTCCATTTATGTTTAACTTAAGGAAGAAGAAATCCGCACTCACAAACTGCGTCTCATTATTCATTTATATTACCACCATGTCCAAAAAGCAAACGCGTTTCGGCTAACAAGCCTTCACTGATGAAGGCTTGTTAGCCGAAACGCGTTTGCTTTTTGGACATGGTGGTAATATAAATAAATAATGAGACGCAGTTTGTGAGTGCGGATTTCTTCTTCCTTAAGTTGACGCTTTTTATCTCGCACCCAAAAGCTTTTCGGTTTTTCAAGAAGTTGAGCGCGTCCTCTGCCAATACCATTTATGTTTAATACACTTAAAATAATTTGGGGTAAAATTGACCCCAAGGAACACAGATGTAACCAAAACGTGTACAGCACTTGGGAAAACCCCATATATTTAGGAAAAGTCATCAAAGATGAAGCAAAATAATTATGTAGGCCTACTTCATGTATTTTTCAGACGTTAAACATTGAATGGGGTCAAATAGACCCCAAGGATAACAGGAGGGTTAAGCCATGGATGCATTGTATACCTTTGTTCTATTGGTAAGGGTGGGATTCGAATCTGCAACCCTCTATCCAAAGATGAACCATTAGGCCATGGCTGCCCCAAGGCTCCCTACTTGATACTTACAGTAATCTTAGGAACCTATTTTTAAAGGTTGTACATAAACCTTGTTTTCTCAGATGGAGACGGAATCGCTTCGCTGCCAAAAAAACAGAAAAGAGCCAAAAGAGCACTCTGCCTTCAGTGTCTTGTTGTGGATGTAAAACATACTACTGGTCAAATCCAAATGATTTATATCAGAGATAAGATATTATCATAGTATTCATGTTGGTTGCCCCTGTGGCAGAGTTCAGATCATGAATTTATGTGGTTTATGTCAGGCACATAAATGTACATCACCTTGGATACCGAGTGTCAGTTATGAAACTGTCATAGTTGACACATTTCAAAATGCTGGAAAGATGGAAGATGTATGTATTTTTTACTGAATGTTTGTTCAGGACACTACCTATGTATATTTGTGTGCATGTGTGTGTGTGTGTGGGTGTGTGTGTGTGTGCGTGTTCCTGTGTGCCTGCGTGCGTGCGTATGTGTGTGCGTATTTGTATTTCTTTATTTGTATATTTTACTGTTGTACATGTATAATGTTGGACACTTAATGTCATTATCAACAGAAGTGCCTTATATCCATAAGACTATATTAATATTAAAATTATTTTATGATGTATCTAAATGTTTATACTGTGTAATTTGAACAATATGTAGGTCTTAATCATAACAGATTTTTGTTGTTGTTGTTGTTGTTGTTGTTGTTGTTGTTGTTGTTGTTGTTGTTTTGCTTCCTTTCATTTTGGCTGCGTTTGGAGGGAAATGTTATCTGGCGCTATCTCCAGGACTGCTAATTGGACATCACGCCTTTCTCATGAAAAATGGTGGCATGTACCATAAAATAACTGACACACAGAGGGTCCCTGATGTCGTAACAGCAAACTAGTCAAGGGACACTGTTGTCATGACTGTGACATAAAAGAAAAGAACACGGACAGAAAGAAGGACACTGACGTCAATATACTCTGGATTTATATCCGCTGCCTTCCATGCCAAAAGGGTGTGAGAGCCTTTTCTTTATTTCTCTTTCCTCTTCTTTCTTTGTTGTTGCAGGACATTTTGACATTGTACTATTTTATTGTAATATTTTGTAACATTGTAATATTCTGTAATATTCCATATTCTATTCCATGTCCCAAAACAAAAGTCCAACATCCTTTCTTCCTTTCTTTCTTTCTTTCCTCCTTTCTTTCTTTCTTTCTTTCTTTCTTTCTTTCTTTCTTTCTTTCTTTCTTTCTTTCTTTCTTTCTTTCCAAACAACAAAACCACTAAACCAAAATCCTGTGGTGTCCCTCTCCGGGCTGCGAACCCAAGCCCATTTCCTGACGCCCTGAGGATGTCCGCCATTACTGTCAGCAGTTTCCTCAGCCTTGCCTCTCCGGCCCTCACGTGTGCGTGTGCGTGTGCGTGTGCGTGCCTTCGTAGGTGCGTGTGTGTGCGCCTGTGTGTGTGTGTGTGTGACAAACTTAACCACTCCATGCACATATGTGTGCATGTCTCCCTTTGTTTGAACTTGCCACATTCATTCGTGTGACAAACTGTACTGTGTTGTCTGTCTGTAAGTCTGTATTTAGAAAAAAGAAATACTATTAAATTATTGTGCCTTGGATTTGAATTTGTGTATGTGTGTCTGTCATCTTCCATACCTAAATTGCTAGTGTGTGTCTGTGTGTGTCAATGTGTGTGTGTGTGTGCTCATGCTCTGCAGATAAATAATTTGCTCTAGATTTCTGCTAAAAATGTTTTGGCCAGGTGTGTGTGTGTGGGTGTGTGTGTGCGTGCATGCATGCGTGAGAGAGAGAGAGAGAGAGAGAGAGAGAGAGAGAGAGAGAGAGAGAGAGAGAGAGAGAGAGAGAGAGAGAGAGAGAGAGAGAGAGAGAGAGAGTAATGTGTAAGGCAGATGGTTTTACACTCTAGACAGACTCTGTTGCTGTGTTTATCTGAGACTCAGTCTACTCTACTGGGAAGTTTTCATTTATACAACTATAATAGTGCCATCCATGTTCACATAACTGAAAAATGATTATCACATTGTGTAATTGTATGCTGAGCAGTCTGAGACAAGTGTAGTAGTACAGTTTGTTTGTGTGTGTGTCTTCATCATGTTGCACAACTGACACATATGTGTTGGATTAAGCAAAGATTTTCCTTTCATGGATTATCAACCCAATGATTTAAACTCAATACAATGGCCAGGATGACATGAAAAGGCTGTTTTTTAATGCAGCGTCAATGGGTACTGACAAGTCAGGTGTAGCATGAGCAGTACAGCTGCTGAAACTATAGGATGGATTCTCCTTTAACCCATTTTAGCCTAAGCCCTTTTTGGCAAAAGGTGCCCTCTCCCTATTAAAATCTAAATATCTCAGCCTCTGAAGCACATAAAAGCATGAAATAAGTGCCCACATTTGTAATAAAACAGCTCAAATCTCAAAAACCTGAATGCAGCGTATATGTCGCTCCAGGACACAATGGGTTAACCCTGGCTCTGGTGTTCCCAATGATTGGTTAATTGGATATACTAGTGTGGACACAGTTGATGTTGAAATTGGGAGGAATTCTCCTTTAAAGCTAAAACCAACAGTCCTCTCCCTGTCAGTCCCGGCCCTATTTCCCCATCAGACATCCACATCCCCATCTTATATTTCGTCCTGTCCGTCAGCCTCAGTGTAATATTATTAGTCAGTGCCTGACACACCACACTCTGCTGTTGTTATCTTATGTCGTAGTTGGTATTTTTAACATGCTGAACTTGTCAATCTGAGTTCCTCAGTGCAAAAGATGATATTTGCTTTTATAGGTTTTCTGTGTGTGTGTGTGTGTGCGTGTGTGTGTTACATGATGAGGGGATGTTGACATGGTGTTAGTGTGTGTTTTGGTTGGAGTGGCCAGTGAAACACACTGCCCAGGGGTGTGATGGACAGCCAGGCGGCTGAGGGTGGAACAGTGTGTGTGTGTGTGTGTGTGTGTGTGTGTGTGTGTGTGTGTGTGTGTGTGTGTGT